>NC_044000.1:16112500-16145000 GCF_902150065.1 Myripristis murdjan
TGGTATTTTGTAAACTACGACAAGGGGGATCAGTGGCCAGCCCTAGACAATGAGCAGTAAGACACTCTGTGGAGCTGATGCACACTGATAGGCCCTAGCTGATGGGCATCTTCTGTGGCCGTTGAAATAAGAGACTATCATCAATTCAAAAGAGCTCAAACAATAGGCCTCTGTTGAAGACTCATGTCTCACTGAGGCTCATTTCTCCGCTCAAACTGGAGCACTCATGCTTCAAACTGTGGCAGGGGACTTCCAGTGACAGTCTCAGATACTTGCATTTTACAGTTGTCTGGAATAAAGTCTAATATCTGTGTCATCTTCAAATTGTTCCCTTTTTATTTTTATTCCTCTCTTAGATATTACTACCTTGCCTTCCGGGCTCACCAGATGCCTGAGATTAGCAAAGAAAATGCTGTTGCCATATTGAAGCAGGCCAAACTAGAAAAGTGGGTCCTAGGGAAGACTAAGGTAATGTGATTACTCATTTGTATGCAAAAAAAAAAAAAACCTGTTGTGTAGAATGAAGAAATTTATTTATGGATTATATGTTCAACTGTACAACTGCAAAAAAAAAAAAAAAAAAAAAAAATACCCATCTGAGCAAGTCATTTAGTCCCACATTCAGTTGCTATGTTTACATGCACACAAGAAACCAGATTATTGTGAGTAACCAGGTTATGGCTGGAAAACAGGTAACACTTGAGCATGTATTACCTTACTCTGATTACTCAAAAGCCCTGGTATACATGTGCTATACCTGTAACTGGGTTTCCCCTCCACCCCCAACGTTTGCTGGATTGTTAGTCCTGGATTAAGTTTTGTCCCACTGCTCTGGGGGTTGGAAGCAGGCAGTGGCAGAAGTGTTATTTGTTTCCTTATATTTTCTTCACAAGTGATGTCGACATCATTTTTTTAAGCATTCTTCAATGACCATGTAAAACATAAAGTTTTTACACTCCTCAGTTTCTTTATCCGCTGTCTTTCCCTGTACATGTGCACACACGCAAAGCTGTTTAGAAATCTGAGTAAGGGTTTACATGGCCTCAGTGATCGGGTTTCTCCAGGAGAAATCTACCTTGGTTAACCCAATTTCTCTTTATCCCTTACCCTGCTTACTTAAACCAGATTTCTCATTTACACTGTGTTTGATTAATCCGATATCTGCTCATATGTGGTGAAAAACCTGATTACAAGGGTGCATGTAAATATAGTTAGTGATAAAATCTTTTTGTAAAACAAGTGAAAAAATATGCCAGTGGGATGAGATAATCCCATGGTTCCAATGTAAATCAGCTTGATTCCTGAATTTTCTTGCATCAGTTGTCATTTTCTTGATACTAGTGGGCTGATCTGCCTTATTCTGCCTTGTTTCAATATATTTATACTTGCCAGAAAAATTCTTGAAACAAGTAAAACTGCAATGGAAATAAGTGAGATTATGTAATACCACTGTCAGGGTATTTTTCACTTGTAATCCTTTGATCTCTGATTTTCCCTTATATTTCCCCATAACCTTCAAAGTTATTAAATAATATTTTTTCCATACTGTGGCACAGTGTTATAGATATACTCTGTATCTGCTAGTTACAACACTTCATTGGAACTAAATCATACTTATGTTGAGAGAAATATTGAAACCCAAGATGCCACTATTTTATGGCTGCACAATTACATCATGTAGAAAATAACCACTTCCAACAAGGTTTTAACACTGATTATGAGATCAGTTGACTTGTTTTTTAATGTATATTTTTTTGCAGCGTAACTTCATCACAACACCTAAGCCAAGGCAGATGCACGCCATTTTAAATGAATTTATTCATGTACACTATGTACACTACATAGAGTATGTGTATGTCTGTAGTGACAGAGAGTGCAGGTGTGTTTTCTGTGCATTTTTATGCCAGGCACAGAAAATACACAACTACCATTTTTATACCACGGGCAACATGATCGCCAACACAGATTTCCTTTGAGATATTAAAATCTGTCGTATCTAATCTTATAGTTACAACATGCACCCAAAACCAAGTACTTAGAGCGGTGCTCGCTTGACTGCACTTCTGCCTGTTCCTATGCATTGCAATGCAAAGACTTAGCATTGGGGTCCTCTTATCAGTTTTAACATTGGCTGCGCTGCCTCTCAGGTGTTTCTGAAGTACTACCATGTGGAGCAGCTGAACCTGCTGCTGAGGGAGGTGATAGCACGGGTGGTGATAATGCAGGCATACACCAAGGGCTGGTTGGGGGCCCGGCGCTATCGAAAGGAGAAAGAGAAGAGGAAGAACGGGGCCATCATCATCCAGTCAGGTAGACCAATTAATTCATTAGACAGAAAACAGAAGGAAAGAATCATGTGAACTTAAATGAAAGATTGGGATGTTATTATTGAATGCAAATGAAGACAGATTCACGATGTGGCTTCCCTGTAGTCTTATCGTCTTTTTGAAGAAACAGGTGCAAATGTTTATTGAATCTGACTGCTGGATTCTTAATCACCTCTATTCTATTATGCTCTGGTGAGTCTTCATAAAAGAGAGATGAGTTTGATAACCACAGCTTGACCTATGGGGGTTAAGAGCAATGCTTCAGAAGAGACAATAAGACCTCAGAGAGTTCAAAGGGATCTATCCCACTGCCACCTGGTTTAGCAGTGTTTTGAAGTGGGATCTTGTGTAGTATGTGCAGTCTATTTTGTTTCACAGAGGTAGGTCAGCAGTAGCCATTTTTCTTTTCCTCTCTCTGGCTCGCTCACAGACTCTCTCTCTCTCTTTCAGCCTGGAGGGGCTACCTTGCTCGGCAAAACCTCAAGCAAATAAAAAAAGAGAGGGAGGAGGCTGCCGTCCGCATACAGTCAGGTAAAGAAACGTTGATATTTTCCCCTGATGTTGCTCATACACTCAAATGCAGACCTCTGGAATTTTCATATAGTCCCTTGTCCGGTGGAAAATGCACACCACTTTTTCAGACGTTTTCAAAAGGAAGCGGCATAAAGGCCTGAAAACCTTATGGCTTTGTGAAACACCTTTTTGATCTCAATGAGTGGCCTACGAAACAGTAATAATTAATTAATAATGCATAAAGAAAAGCTTTTGAAAGTTTGGGCAGCATTTGGTCCCCATGTTTCAGAAGAACAGTGCATACTGAGATCCTTTTTTTCCTTTCATCTCTTTCCCAGTAAAGGCAAGAGAGGGGCTTATCCCTTCTGTTTCCTCACGACTTCCTCTCTCAAATTCCTGGCCTATTACACAGCTCTCACATACCAGAAACAAGATGCCTTTTTATACTGTCAACCTTTTCATCTGAAATGTAAATTAATTCTTACTCAGTGTGCCTTGACGAAGATCAAAGTGGGCACATTAACCTTCCTGGGTCTCCCTCCCCCTCCCCCTCCCCCTCCCTCCTCTGAGCCTCTCACTGGAGGACAAGGGAGGGTGCCAAGAGGGGCAGGAGAGAGGAGGGCTGGGGGAGGAGATTTGGCATTGTTTCCTTTGGCTCTCCTAAGGGCTGCCCTCATCTGGCACATGGAGCATCTCAGTCGCCTGCACACCTTGTGTAAATGTCCTCCATTAAAACCCTTGTAAATAATGCCACGGAATGGGTAAACACGGTTTCGGTGTGAGAAAAGCCTCTCCGTTGCTCCGGTCTTTTTCTTTAGAGAAGTGTGTTTGTGTGTGGGCACTAGGGTTCAGGGAGAACCTGAACCTGACATAAGTGGGGGCCTCAGCCCCCCGGCGGAGCACTCCAGCACATTCACATTGTGTGTTCTCTGCAGCTTATAGCCTTTGAGGTGGGCCGCATTTGCATTCTGAAAATAAACAGATGCCTTTCAAATGTATGAGCCTGGTGGCTTCTCAGATCTCAGCAGGGCCTGGGGGACATGCTCACCATCGATCAGATTAGACCATGCAAAATAGAACCATGGCTCAACAATGTACTTGAGCATTCTTTTCCTGTGCATATAATTTTACAAGTAAAACACAAAGCCCGTTGACGGAGTAACTCAGCAGGCTCCGTTTGCCATCCATCAGAGCCCAGTCTGTCTCTTTAATCACACAATGTGTTCCCACTGCAAAACTCTTGTCCTGATGCGAAGCACATTTCACTTTCTGCCAGCAGCGCAGTGTTTTTAGTTGAAGGCTTTCTTTTGTGTTCTGATATATGATTGTACTCGGTGATAATTACAACAATTATGTTTGCTAACTGCCTCGGCAGTGTTAGTATGTAATTTAGAATGATGACAGAGAGAGGAAAATGGTTATACGACCTTCACCATGTCTAACATTCATTGCCTGTGCAGTTTACAGGGGCCATCGGGTACGTCGAGACTGTGGACTCCAGAGGCACAGATCTCTCCCTGAGGCTGCTGGGAAGACCACCAAGGAGGAGCAAGCTGGGTGAGCCTCTGCATCCCTTGTCCTTCAGGGTCTGTTCTCACTGGACGGATATTTTTTCTGCAGCATGCTGGGATGTTTTTTTTTTTTTTTTTTTTTTTTTTGAGGTTGTTGTTGCCACTTTTTGAAATCTTCATGTTATGCAGAAAATAGGCTTCAATCTTTTACTTCATTTTATTTTTCAGTATAGTTTCCAAACTCCTTCCTCTCAAAACAATCTTTGAATGAGACAAAAAAAAATGAGACCACCATTGGAGACCCCTCACTGAGCAAGAGGACCTTGCATACCTGTCAGTCATCTTTAGCCCTGCCAGGCGAGCTCCTTTTTGCCCTGTAATGTACTGTTGTTTCAACCACAAGAGAAAGCTCCTCCCTACGCACCACCTCTTTCAGCTTTAAAAATGTAATAAATATCTTTCCACCAAGATAGCACACTTGTCTGACCACAAATGGGGTTGGGTGCTGCACTGGTCTCCAGATGTATGAGCTGAAGAGTTAGTGTTTATTCAGCATATGGGCAGGCCAGTCATTAAGAAAGTATGTGCTAAGCAGGAGACCAGCCGCCAACAGAACAGCAGCACACATGCTGTCAGGCCATTGCTGAAGTTCAATCTGCAGCTAGCTTCTCTCCCCGCTACATTTCACACATATTACATCTGGATGAAAGCTCTAGCTGTTTGTCTGTTTATACAAGTTTGCCCAGTAGTTAAGTTTTTCAGACTTTACTCTATACTGTAACTAACCAGGCAAAATATCCCTGAATAAATCTGGTGGTTATCAAGCTTTGTGCATGCAGAAGTTAAATAAACATAGATGGTTTGGTATATAATTATGTTGCCAACCAGTACACATCACTGTCAAAATTTCAAACCAATTTACACCCATATCCAGTCTGAAACCTTTACTCATTTAAACCTTAGTTGACTTTTGGTCAACGTTGTGCATCTCTCTCCAGACTCCAACTCAAAAGACTAGATTTACACATCTGAAAATGTTATGCTTGTTGTATACTCAAACTGAGCTGAGTCTCATTGGGGATTTTTCTCTCCATGTTTACAATCATATTCCTTGGTGAGAAAACTTCAAACCTCCACTTAACAATTCTGTTTAATCAGTGTTGGAATCTCTCCATATAGATTTATTTTGACATGATCTGGCCCATTTTTCTCCTGAAAGATCTATGTTCTCACCTACATGCTGTTCTTTTCCCTTTTGATATCGCTCCTCTCTGCCACGCATTTGTTCTGTGTTTGCATCCAACACCAAAGGCTCCAGTTGCATCACCAAGTCCACACTGGATGAGAATTTGTTTTTCTGGACTCAAAGTATGAGTACGGCTGGCTCACAGCATTGTGTGTGTATATGTTACTTTACATGAGTCTATACCTGTCACACACAGGAGCAAATGTTATAGCTCTACAAACTGCGTAAGAGTAAACCAGGGTTGTTTTTGCCATCAGCCCCTGCAACGCTAAAGCAAGATTATATGACAGACATATTGTTCCTTTATTGTGTAGTGAGAAGATATTTACAATGCGATATACGGTACTGTCCTGTGCTTTATTTTTTTTTTATCATCAACTCACTCACTCAAGAAACTCTCCTTACTTTCACAGATGTAATGGCCCAAAGAGCTGCGAGCCACATACAGATCACATACACGGAGGAAAGGTAAGGAACAGAATATCAGTGAAAAGAGCATTTTCTTATGCCTGGCTTTAGCTATGTATGCATAACTGCACTGCTACAAAGCAGCTTTAACATAGATTATTCGTTGGGAATTTTTTTGAGTCCTTGAGACAAAAGACTTCTCTTGCTCCAACCTCCATCTCAGAGGAGAAGACAGGGTGGTACGGGAATGAGAGAATCAAAAGGCTGGAAATTCACGGCTGAGAATAAATGCTCGCTGTTCCCTGAGGTGATTTGTCTTTGCGCTTCTCTTTCTACAGATGTTAGGCCCCTTTTTTAGTAAAGACCTGAGGTTCTTTGGTAGCACTTTGATATCCTGCTCGAATTCAATATGTGAAATAGAAGAGCCACTCCGTGACTTGGAGCACATCACAGTCTTTGAAGTCTGATCCAATTTTTGCTGCTCACCATTTGATGTTGAAAGGATGAAATGAGGAAAATGTACAGTTTTTGCCAGTAACTCTGCTGAGCATATGTAAGATTAAAAAAGCAAAATCCTTTGGAGGATGTACTTAGAAATGTTAAGCAGATTAATACTTTCCTATAGCTCTTTTATTCAAAGATAAAATTAAATATGAGAGGAAGTCTGTATGTGCTGTTTTTTCACCCTCACAATTAAGTCAGTGTGGTGCTGTTTGCTAGGAGGTAGGGCTAATAAAGGGGGATATGCAATTGCATTAGCATGTGATTAACATTGCAAAGCACATTAATGGGTTTGAGTTATATGAGTGCCAAATTGTAAATTGTAAATAAATGAATACAGCTTCCACATGACTAAATAAGAAAAAAAAACACTATGGGGCTTGCTTTAACTTGTGTCTGTTTATCCTCTGTTTTCATTGACATTGCTCTTCTGGGTGTGTTTACGCCTCCTCTTTCAAGGTTGGCCCCGACAGCCAAGACAGACAAGTGAAAGACATCAAGAGAGACAAAGGCAGAGCAGAAGACAGTGTAACGAAGCCTTGCAGGGAGACAGCTAGACTGCGAGACACACAGTGTAAACAAGGTAAGCCCAAGCACAGAGCTGGCGGGTGCAGGTAATTACACAAAGAGACAGGAGAAATCCCGCTTTAATGGATAAAGTGCCATTTTTAATACAGGACCCTTTTCAACCTTTCATCCCAACCAATCCTCTGCTGCCATTCTTTGTTGACAACAAAGGGAGAGAGCATTATGAGTGATCATTTTTGCGGTATTTTAATAACCTGGGTCAGCTCATCATAAACGTCTCATGGTGGGGGGCGAGCGGGGCGGGGGTGGGGGGTGTTAGAAGTGGCACAAGCACTTCAAAACCGTCATTCTCCCACACGGCGAGCCCTTCACTAAAGATCTCATCAGTGACTCTAATAAACTACCCTAGTAACGGTGACAAGAAAATACACAAACCCTGATTTGTTGAACATATGTTTGGTTTGCTTTTTGCCCCAGGCAATGAATTACATTAATTCCAACTGCCTGGAAGGCTGAGTGGGTGGCTGTGCAGGGGGCCTCCGATTATGGCCGTCACCCAGCCCACCACCAGGGTAGTGTGGGTAATGGGGGCCTGGCCCTTCATTAATGTTATTAGAGGAGTATGAGGTAAGAGACGGAGGTGGAATAGCGTTTAGCAGCGCGGCTAAGAGATTACGGGGATTAGACATGATAATGTAACACAGACAGGGCTCTCCAGCGGGCCTGGGATTAGTGTCAGCACGCCACAGCAGGTCTGGGTTAGATAGCGGCTAATTCGGTAATGCTGCATACAGGTGACCCCCGCTCCTAGGCATCACTGCTGCTGAGGGAAGGCAGTGTTTGATGAATTTATAATGTCAATGTGATTATGGAGGGAAATGTTGCAATGAATACCAGTCTGAGGGTATTTTGCTCAAATGTGTTTGTCCTGTGTCACTGGAGCTCCTAGTCGTATTCTAACACAGAGCTTTGAAGTACCATAGCTGAATTACAGATTTTTTTTTTTTCTTTCTGAATTTTATTATTTCTTTGCTGCTTCCAACCCACCCGCTGACTCTCAACTTCAGTGTATAGGATGTGTCACAAAAAAAGCCAAATTTCTCTCCTTTGCACAGAGGACCCCATTCAGTTTGAAATTACGTCAAATATCAATGTTTATATATTTATTTATTTATAGCCACATATTTTTTAAAGTATTGCTATTGCTTCGGGAGTATAAAATACATCAATAATCCTGTCCTTAATAACTAACATTTAAACAGTCATATTTTGCAGCTACTCCATTTCAGCCTGTGTGGAGATTAGGGGATGAATCTTCTTTTTTATTAGAGACTGAATTTATTGGGCATATGAATAGTGTATCTCCAAATCTGAAAATTCATTTGTATTTCACTTTAATATTCTAACAAAAAAAAAATCTCTTCTCTTTCAGCCATAGGCTTCACTAATGCTTTTAGTTATTTTGTGTGGAGAGCCCACAGATTTTCAGGTATTCATCATCACCCCTTTTCCCGGCTCATTTATGTTCTGAGGTCTGCTTGTGGCTCCGATTGCTTTCAGGAAACCATATTTGAATATGTTGAGGGAGGCCACGGTGGCTCAGGCACCCAGGGCACACTTTGATCCCTGCAGATCTGAGGGCCTTTTTTATCCTGAGGTTGAGCAAGTCATGGAAGCCTTGCCCTGCCAGATGTTTGGAGACCAGGCTCCTTCCTGTGTCTCATCCTGCTGTCGCCTCTGGTGATCGCTTCGGTTCTGGGGCTGGAGTTCGACCTGGAGTGTTTCAGGACACCAAGGGAGAAAAACAGAAAATTAGCCATGGAAATCGAATTAGCCCTCCCCCAGACACACACACTCACACACACTCTTCATCCTCCTCCCATTAATGCCAGAACACCGGGGCATGACCTGGAAGCTCTCTCTGTGTTTGACGGACATTGGGTCTTTTTTAAGTGATTTAAGCCCAGAGTTGCCTAGTCCCTTTTTTTCTTTTATGTATGAAACAAAACAGAGAGGGGGAGATATCCTTTGACTGGTGAGGTGTATGTTCCTCTATATATTTGACACCGGGCTAAGGGACTTTTCTCAATCTTTAGCAAAATACCCGCAGTGCTGGATATTATGGGGAAAAGAGAGCATTAAAGCACTTTGTACTCCAGGCGCTCTCAGATGTCTGAAGCGCCAACCTTTGATTTCCCATGTTTTTTGTTGCTGGAAAAGTCACGCATACACAGACTAGTCATGTAAGCTGAACACTTAGACGATGTCACCCCTCTCCACCTGTCTTCCGAGCCTGAATATTAATACAATATGAATACGTTTCAAAAATGAGTCACAGAGGCGTATGCAGAAAGAAAGCCTTTGCTAGCATGCAGCAGATATCATCAGAGTGCTGCTTATGCTCCTCAGTGTGGTAAACAGGATGGTGCCGAGGATCAGTCAGAGCTGACTTTATGGTTTATGAAAGCTGAGCTACTTATGTTAACAGGCTTTTTGAAGATTATAGTTGTGGTAAACATACATGTCAAGAGAGAGACAGTGATAAAGTGGAGCTACAACACAGAGACCAATTACCACTGCGCCTTGGAAGATAGTTAACCTGGTCGTTTGGAGAGAGGAGACAAGGAGAAGAAAGAGGAAAATGGAAGTGGGGGTGAACAATGCTTTGAGTTAATACTGACTTTTTGGTTATAGTTATGTACCCCCTCAGTCCATAGTGTGGTACAGTCAATAAAAATTGATTTTGTTTGGCGCCCTGAGCTTACTCTCCACTTTTCAGCTACAGCTGGGAGAGTTCAATGGAAATGTGGTATTAGGACACAGATTTACCCACACTGAGGTCAAACCCACACTCAGGATCCATCTCACTTTCCTAACATCGAGCTCCCTCATTACCAGCAACTCTGACACCACTTCACAAGTGTCCTCCCACTAGGTTTGCAACCACCAGGCGCTACTCACCCAGCCTCTACCACCACCACCACCACCACCACCATCAGCAGCAGCAACACCATATCAACATACATCTGCCAGACAAATGATCCACCCTCTCCATGTTCTCTAGACAAATACTCTCCCTCCCTCTCGCTGTCTCTCAGCCTTTTGATTTATCTGTCTGTCTTCACATATCAGAGCGTCTCAACCGGATGCCTTCAGTTTTAGGCAAATTACAGGCTCGACGTAGCGGCAGCAGAGATTTGGAAGGGATAGGAAAGACTCAACTTAACGGAAGGAGTTGCCTCTGTCTGCCGCTACCTACGTAATCCTCTTAATGTCAGTGGGAGTAGTTAACAGGATGTACTTCCAAACTACTCATCATCACAATTTCAACAGAATAATCTCCTCAGACATAAAATCAAGGTAGAGGATGATACTGTAAGTTCTCTGTACTATCACACAAGTGGATTGAGTCATTTGATACAGTTTAACAAAGTTTTCCATGCACAAGACCTTAATGGTTCACAATGGTGTTGGTCATTGTGCTATATTATAACAATATTTCATTTAATAAAACTATTAGGAATTTATCAAAAAGTGCTTTCAGGGAGTAGCACGTGTACAATATCTGTTCATGGCCAGTGCCATTCATTTGCATCGTTAATGTGTTTGTGGGCTGGTTTTCCCGTGACTCACTGCTCTCTTCCCACTACTTTCATTTTCTGAGCCGACTGGGTCACACTGACACATTATATGCATTTCATGTCTGACAATGATGGACTTAAAAAAAAAAAGTTTTGAAAATTTTCCTCCCCAGTTTTCTCCAAAAATGTCTTTAGGAGTCAAAGCTCAAAATCTGCCGTCAGGGGAAATGATTGATTTCAGTGTGAAAAATTGGTTGTAAGTAACAACATCCTCTGCCGGCATTAGTGAAAACAGATGCAGGAACTGCCCTTTGGAGCATTATCTGCAGAACCTTGTGATTTGACCAGTGTGTCTTATAATTCAAAGCACATGAGTTACCATTTAACTATGATGTCAAATGAAGACATTGGTAATAAATCTCAGGAGTCCTGAAAAGTTCTGGAACTTCTCCTCAAGTTTTACTACAGATATCTCTTTGGGTCCTTTGTTTGCAACTGGCAAACAGTGTGTGTGCATGTACATGTGGGTTTGTATGCATGTGCCTGTGTGTGCACATGGGTGCATGTGTCCGTGCAAGCCTGTGTGTGTGTGAGTTTGAGATGTGGAGGGGGCGGAGGGGGGGCTGTGAGGTAAAGAGAGGGGTCTGGGTTGCACATGCCTCATTTAGACATCAAAGGCCCCTGCTGATGATTTTTCCTTATAATCCATGCCTTTTGGTGCCTCTGCTCCCTCCATCTGAATAAACAAAGCCCAAGTGGTTCACTGTGGTCTGAGAGAAGTCAGGTGATCGCAGCACGTGACTTAAAAAGTAAATCGATACATCTCTAATTTATTCCACTAAAAATCCCTTTTAGCGGCTCTTTTATGTTGTTTCTGAGGAGCATTCTGATTTTCAAGGGATTTCAAAGTGGTATTTAGAGATGTAATGCGAGTCATCTGCCTCTCTTTGAAAATGAAAGAAATACCTATCTCAAAAAGAATTCTCATCCTTTTTATCTCAAGAAGCAAACATGTACAATATGTAAGTCTCTCACCAGAAGGAGCAAACTCTGCTGGGCATTCTTTTGATAGAGAGGAATCAATATTGTATGAATTCCACTGCCTCTGTATTCCCAGTTGACCATTATTCCTCCCCACCCCAAACAGCAGACGTTACCCACGATCATTTAGCAACCCGGTGTGAGCCACAGTCTGACCCCTTCCCAGATCTGCCTGCCCAAGTCCAAGCAGGACTCCCATGCCAGAAGCCAGTTTGGCAACCTCCATGTCGGTAATATATCTGGAGGAGCAGCATTCCTCTGGGGCTGGCCCGGATCAAATGGCAGTGATTTCCCAAACAGAGGCAGAGAGATGGGAAGCCTGACCCATCCTCTGATCTGCTACACGCTCTAATCGCCGCTGGTCAGAATGGATAAATGGTGATGTTGAAACCCATGTGTTGTGTTTTGGACTCCAGGTCTGCAGTGGTAGACAAGGATCCGGCAGGATATTGGGCCAACCTAGACATCCTCCCTTTCAGCCACAGTGGAGGGTCTGAAGCGACCAGGGAATCGTCTTCCCCTGAGACTTTCATCAGATACTATTTGATTTATGTTACGTACTAAGAGGGCCCTCTTGCACGAAAGGCAGTTAGGAGTTCTTATATCATTAATTTTTGTCAGTGTTTTATTGTAATGTAAACTTTGAAGAGAATGATCAGAGGTGCATCAAAAAAGTAGGTTTGTCGAACATGCATAAACAACCCGTGCTGTTGTTTGGTTTCTCCATTTTGCAATACGAAACTTCGTTTTGAAACTTCATTCAAGGCCGTCAGGATTCATTATTCGTGATTGAGTGCTTTGATGCAGTTTCTGGGGAATATGAAATTTGCTTATCAAACCCATTTCAGACATCATTAGCAGAACAATGTCCTACATATGGACATTATGTTGCTGAAATTTAAGGTGCAAACCTTTTATTTGTATTAGATAATTAGTTTATTTCATCTGTGTTCTTTTTTTTTTTTTTTTTTTTTTTTGCCACGACAGCATGTCATACAGATAGCTAAGGAGCAATGAACAGTACAGTTGATCTCAGTGTAATTTTCCAGCCCCTTTGCTTTTGATACCAAGTTGCAATCCAACAAAGCTAATTATCGTTTACATTAAATACACACTCTTATTTCACAGTACATGAAATCTTACCATACGTAGCTTAAAACATCCCTAAATATTCAGAGAAATCACTAGCATAACAAGGAATCATACAGTAGATGGTTAGCACCTCTAAGGCACTGAAAGATAAGATTCACGGTCGAAGTTGGCTCATATCTTAGAACTGACAGGAACTTTCTGGGCATTTACAAAGTGTGAATTTAGTAAACCTATGCTGGTATGAATAACATCAAGAAAGCAGAGGAAAGATGGGGGTGGGTGGGGGGGTCTGGTCTTTGATGTATAGGATTGAGATGTGATGAGGTCTGTTCAAAGTGAGTACAAAGTAGTGTTAAGATGGAAAAAGCAAATGCAGCTTTAGTCAAGGTAGGGAAGCCGAGGTAGCAGGAGATGATGAAGGAATGTCCTGTCTAACCCAAAACGTAGGCAAAGAAGATGAAACGTTATCTGACATTAAATATAGATGCTTCCTTGTAAAGGTGTCTGGGCTTTAAAACACATTTTTGTAACCCATAAATCTTGAATCCAGGGATGTACTGTTGTAGAAGAATGTACTCAGCCATCATAATTGTCTTATGTTTGAATAATCAGGTTATCACATAGCTCATTATCTTTAGCGAAAGCCATCAATAACATTTCTCTTTCTGTGGTGTTATGAATAATTCATTGTTCAATTCGTATTGCTTTGAACAATGAGGGAAAACAACTTTGGGCTGCCAAAGATACCATTATCTGCTTGAAGAGAAGTTCTAGCAGAGAGTAAGAGAGAATAGAGGGATTGCTGTGTCTTATATAGCCAGTTCAACAAGACAATGAGAGTGCAAATTGCTTTTCAATCTGTTTAACATCTTAAACAAGCCTTGAATTTGTGACACCAGGTCTAGAAATGCCATACCTTCTTATATTTATCAGCATGGCATGAATCTACATCTGGAGCCCCCCTGGATCTATTGAAAAAGGATTTTTATTAGGTCCTTGTTGAGCTGTGCATCAGAAGTAGTGTTTATAGCCCAGCTAATGGCAGTCATATAATATCACTTTTAAGGCATAACATTGAGTGATAGTGTTGTTAAAAGACATAAACACACTGGGACAGGCTTCCTAATAATCTGTTCAATCAGTTGTTTTTAATCAATCATTTTATCATCATTGAAAATGAATGTGACTTCTTAGCTAGTTAAGCCAGTGAGTAATCCTTACACTAATCTAATCTAAACTAATCCTTGTATATTAGCTAGTATCAATCAAACAACTCCACATCCCCTCATTCAATTTATAACGTGGTATGCAGTGAAAAACTGTGCCTTTAAATGACTAAAAATAACTGCTCTCCACAACCTACTTAATTAAATGCAACACCAGGAAACAAGCTGCCCCCATCCCACAAAAGCTTAATGAACTACCACCACAGCTACATGATACATCTGTGCATACAATGAATAAATCCTCTCCCAGGCAAATGCTTGATGCATCAAAATAATACAGTGCTGCTTTTTAAACAGCTGCATCAAATCTTCTCACCTGACATACAGAAGTTATTAAAATACTTTATTTATAATGATGCAATTACTCAGGCACCCTTTTTGATTACACATTTTAATTAATTTGCAATAAGTCACAGTTAGATTGTCAACATGTGTTGTTGTTGTCCAGTTTTAATTTTGTCGCTCAGCAGTGCGAGTGAGGTTATCCGACACTGATCCAGTCCAAACACTTCGTCACCTCAATAAGTGCTAAAGCGTTAGAGGTGTTGCTTGTGTTCATGACTGTCATCAAAAACACATAAACTTGGTGCGCTGCTTGCCAAGATGCTCACAGCTGTGAAGCATGTTACCAGCACAAAGTCAGTTTTGACTTGCTCCTAATGTGATGAAAATATGTTATGGTTAGGTACATGCAATTTTACCCATAACGCTTCTAAGATGTAAGATTCAGTGTCATCTTGGAAACCCTGGCGAGGCGCTTTTTGCCTGTTAGGTTTTGGGTGCAAGTTGTCAAAACACTTGCTGAACATGAAGTGCATCCAATACCACACACCACAGTTTCACCTCAGCTTCCCTCCATTGTAGCTGTTTGACAAATTTAACCATGGTCTGCTGTGCACCTGTCAGGAGAGATTAATTAGATGTGGTTCAGGGGGGTGAATTTATGTAATATTAACATTTTATTGAGTAAGCTCATCTGCTAAATTACATAATCTTACCTCAGTAATTTAAAATATGTTTTTACCACTTTGCACACATGATGTTGAGGATTTAATAAGTCGACGACAGAATCTGTGTCGAATCACTGCTCTCTTCATTGTTATTATCGTGTTGGTGATGGTGCTTGTTGTTGTGAGTTTTGTTCGGCTGGATCATTGCCCTTGTTTTCCTCTGTTTCAGGTCCAGTGGTGAAGCTACAGCAGAGAACCCCTCGCCGGCGGGGCCAGCAGCCCAAGCTGCTCAATAGCCCTGAAGACAGCCTGTACTACAACCAGCTAAATGTGAGTTCAAAGTGTCGATAAAGGCCTTTGTCTGACTTTGGTTCCACATGATAATACAATTAAATCTACCTGTGCCAGACCCTGGAGCCCCACCCCCACGCTTCTCTGCCTCTTGTCTTGAACATGTGCTTATGCTCTTTATCTGTTGCTTTCATGTCAGGATGTCTGCCTTCACGGTGAATAATTGATGTGGTTTATCAAAGCTGAGCAAGATGCATGCTTCATCAGACTCACTTGAGCCCTTTGATCAGAAAAAATTATGCTGTGACTTCTGATATTATCAGCATCTGCTCGCATTCAACACAAAATCACTTTGAATTAAAAATTAATGACTCTCTGCTCATCTTTTGACTGTGTGCTCTTGGCCCTTTCCTCAGAGAACTCTGGATTACCAGGGGAGCAAGAGGAAGCCGAGAAAACTTGGGTAAATAACTGCTTTCCTACTTACAGCAACTCTAAACAGAGCAGGCCCTTTGTGGAATAGGAGAATCCAGAAATGGAGTTGTTTTCTTATAATGTAAATGGAGTGCCGAAAATAACAGGCTTTTTATGAGCAGTTGCTCTGCGTCATTAGAGAGGGGGTTACATATTAAGGCTTTGTCAGCATGCTAATTTTAATTGTTGAAGGTCTGACTTGTATTTGTACTATAAATGACACCCTGGTTCAGTCAACAAGATCAGTGTGCTTGAAAAAGCCTGAACTCCTTACAGTTGCATCTGCAAATATTGCCTTTATTCGAAATATTTACATTTTTATCGAGATTAGCTCGGTGCCACTGTGCTACATCCCAGTAACACTCCTCCATTCTCGCACCGCTCTCTCGTCTTCTCTCACATCACAGTCAAATCAAAGTGCTGGATGGAGAAGATGAGTACTACAAATTACTGTCAACTGTGGAGTCGATCCCTGAGGAAGACTACGCGACTGCCCCCCCTCCCACCCTGTCTAGTGGGCCTCTCGTCAGTCAGAGCTGAGCCTTACAACCATGTCAACCGGTAAGACAGACGTGCCCGTCACATGGACAGACACTCCAAAGAACATCCTCGGCATTGGATGTTGTGTGTGGAGCAAGGAACAGGCGATGTAGAATAAGCGACCTGTACAAGAGATGCCCTCGATTGTTAATTCGATGTGGTCAAAAAGCGTTTACACGACAGCTTATTCATCAGCAACATTTACAGTCACATTTTTCCTGTGTTTTGCCATTGTCTGTTTGGTGAACCAGGACAATTTCTGCTCTAAAGCAAGGCTTTTTATCGACTTAATGCTTAAAAATAGTCTCATCTTTTTCAGTCAGGTTAGCACTCCTGAGTTTAAAAATACCTTCTCTGCAAGATAAGGGGTTCGCATGCACTTCACAGCATACTCTAGTGTACAAATACATCATTTCAAGCCCTGTACTTGACTTTCTTCTATTTTGAACAAGTGTGCAATATTATTATGGCGTCTTTCATTCTTGTAGAAACTTTTTTCCGTCTGTAAAGACCTTCGCTAAGTGAGAAATAAGTTTGCTGATGTGGTACAGATGTTGCATCAATAAATAACAAATGAATGGCAATGCAAGTAACACAAAGAATACAACATCACACAGTGCTGAGGGAGGGGAAGTCTAATCAAATTCATGAAGAACGTTTTGCAGAGTCATAATAAAACACTTGAACACCGAGCTTCCAATTATAGTTTGGCTGTCGTTATGCCAGATGTTTAAAATAAATGCAGAAGAACCCCTATGGAGTTTATGCGACACTAGGAAGAAATCAGATGCCCCTCACCTTACAGGCTGGGTGTTTTTCAACCTGACTGTGTTAACTTGCCTTGATAACCTTTAACAGTTTTCAAGCATTATGTCTGCTGTCTAAGGCGGCTCTACAAACAAATCCTTCTGGAACCGATACTATCCTTATGAGTTCTCTGACAGACAGCAGTGCTGTAGTTAGAGAGGCTTTGTGCTGTCTGTGTGCTGGAATCTCCAAATATACCCTCGCTAGACCTCACTTTGAATTTCACCCTAAATACAGGGAATTTTCTGTTAAGATGTGAAGTGTCGGAAATGCAGGGCTAGCGAGTTGATTTGTAGAGCACTTTTTTTTTCTTTTTTTTTTTCAATTTGCATATCATTTACTGCATCTCCCTTTGTTGACACCCCAGGGCCTGAGAAGAGATTTTGATCTTAATAGGAAGAGTAGGGTGGTATGACTGAAGATCCCATCCTCCTTATACTCAGCGGGAAAAACATTAGAGCTCTGCCTAGATAGCGAGACCAGCTTCAGTTGGGTTCAGGTTCACAGGAGTCCTGGTGGGTTTAAAGAGGCCCAAGGTGATCATCAGAGCCCAAAGCTTAGTACTGTAAGGGGTCACGCTCAGATCAAGACACTGAGGATTCACTCATTACACATCTTGCCTCCACACTTGACCTAAATATTTGCAGAAGTCTATTTTTATTTGCATTATTTTATCATGTGGAATGTAGCATATTTCTGTAAAAGCCTCATTTATGTAATTAAAGTGTGTGTGGGTGAAATGTAAGATCATAGATGGTTATAAAGAACTGTCTATACTTGTTGTTATTTGACAACGCTGTGGTTTTAACTCAGTCATTTGCCAACCATAAGAGTGTTTTGTGTTCTTCTGAACACCAAACATAGTTGTATATAGTCAATCCAGAGTGTCTGAAATGTTGCACATGACCTAGGAGTACAAAGCCTCCACTTTCTTTGACTGTAACACTATCAAACACTGCAAATAAACCTTATACAATGGCACTTGAAAACATTGTCTATCTGAAAACTGAAAATGATTTTATGTCATCGTCAGTCAGTCGAACTGTCAGTGAATCATGCAGTTGTTTTTGCTTTGGTTTCTATTAGTTGTGGATACCTATTGATTTATAAATCTTTCACAGAAAAAAATGAGTTTGTAGAAATATGTCAAACCGGCTCATATAATTAGAATACATAAATAACAAAATCTCACTCATGTATAGATGCTGTCTGTCTTATTTGTCATATTTAACCCTGTACAAATAGGACATCCATTCAGAATGGCAGGATTGCAAGAATAAAACCCCAGTCCATTGGCAGCGTGATAATGTAGTGTCGCGGTTAGTTCAAAAGCATTTCACCTCCGGTTGTAGCCATAGATCCTGCAGTAATTAGAATACTCGTTGTGCATTACTCCCTTGCTGGGATAGTTGGTTCCTCTGAAGAGCAGTCTGAAATAGGTCACCCCAGCACCCTGTAGTGCGTCTTAAAAGTACACTGAATCAATTAAGTGTGATCATGCTCCCTTGATTATTTTGGCCCTGTTTTACCATGGAGAGGAATTTCAAATAGGCTCTCTAGTTTGAATAACAAGGTTGGACTGTGGTGACATATGGTGCCAGAGTGGGTGTTTCTTTCCCTGTTTTTCTCTGCCAAATTAACTCCCTGGCTGATTGCCTGCTTTAGCATATGAGAGGAGGTGAGCGGAGGTGTATATGTAATTGCCTTGGTTAGCTGATTATGTGTAGTAATGGCAAATGTTATGAAATACTGTCATCACTCTTGCAAAATATGCTCTGACCTAATGAACTGAAGCGTCTGCGTGAGCTTGCCAGTCAAACTGTGGCTTTACCTCGCAGGACACCGAGGCACAAAGACGGTGTCAAGTCAACATTAGAGGCCTGACACCTGTGTTTTCTTTAATACCTCTTCGTAAATCCAGCTCCCTCTTGTTTTCCCTCATTAAATCTGACTACATCTGGTGTGAGAGAGGACTCCTTTAATGTGGTTAGCGTTACTGCTGGTGTTATTCTTGCCGTTTTAGCTATTTGCTCCATCCACCGCGCTTTCATTAACGCTACACCCATGGCAGCCTGAAACATTCTTATCCAAAGTTTTAAACCACCTTTATGATATCGCTCGAGCTGCAGCCTTAACAAATGATGAAAAGCTTTTATTTTCTACAGACGCATACTTACCTTTTCACCTAATAGTGATGTCTCACTTCAAAGAGAGAACACGATTAGGCCAACATTGTCCCGTTTCTATATCCTTTGAGTTCAAAGGGAGAGTTTGAATACCACTGTTTCATGAGCAGCCTTTTCAAACTCACTGTTTTAATGCAGTTTATGTACTTTTGATATCCAGATGTTTAAGTCTCAGATTTTCACCACACTAAAATGAAATCAGACATTATTATGATAGCGCACCGTAGCTACTCCTTAAGTAAAAGGGATTAATGCCAAGTCATAATTTGCAATAGTTTGTCCCTCAACGTCCCACAAACTTGATGGTGTATGTGAATGTGGATGGGACAGGGACAGGAAAAAAAAGCCTAAAATATCTACAACCTTAGCATTGTGACGCTCTTAGCCGGCTAATGATTGATGCCAAAGAAAAGGACATGCATGAGCCTCAACCAGATGTCAGATGTGTTCAGGGCTCTGAGCAAAAGAACATTCCCTAAAGACTGCATTAATAAAGAAACTGGTTGAGCAGGGTAGAGAGAGACGGAGAGAGTAAGAGGCATAGAGGAAGAAGGAGATAAAAGAGTCTGTTGAGTACATACATCAAAGGTCTCTTAATGACAAGGGATGCCATTAGGGTTACAGTGGCTTTTGTTTCAGCTTCCTCACACCTGCAATTTGTTGAGGGCGTTCTATGCACTGTTGAGTTGTTCACATTTGCATGAATATAAAATGCATGCATGAGGGGATAGAGTTTCCTCCCTCTAATGTTGGTAGTGACCAAATGTTTTGCTCCAAATTACAGCTCCCTTTCAATTGCAAAAGAAGGCACACAGCCATTCAGTTGCTTACCCGTGTTAAGAGGGATAAGGCTAGCAAAAGGCTTATGTAGAACAATAGAAACAGTATGGAAAAGCTGTTATCCTGTATGCCATGAAATTTGTTTACTTAAAACTTTTTTGGTGCCTCCGGTGCTGGAATGGGATTTGACAAATCAGAGCGTGAAATTGTGATTAGCCTCTCTCAGTTTGTAGACTGAGTGGGGCACTTGCAGACTTGGCATGGCCAAAGGTGTAACCTGTTTTGTTTTGCCTCGGCACTGCTTTCCCAGATGGTGGGACCAGCTGCCATTGAATAAACGCTGGACGAGTAACAGTGTGAGAATTACCACGGCCTTGTTTCAGTTTGAGGTGCATAACGGAAAGCTTGTCTTTTTGCCACTGCCAGGAGGAACAGGAACATATCACCTGGTGTTCCACAAAATGACCTTTTAATTGAGGTCAAAATAAAATTGTGTCCATGGCACAACTGTTTTCAAAGCTGCCCATCAGGTCTGAAATTTCTCTTATTTGTGTGTGTGTGTGTGTGTCACCTCTCACCAGCATATTACAGCGTGTTACTGTTGTCTTTACATAGCCTCTGAGATGCACCAGGCTAATCCTACCTGATGCAGGGTTTGCAGGATTTTAGTGTCTTGTTCAAGGACTGTGAGGCAGGGCTTGTCACTGACTGTCAGCAGCATCAAACCAGCAACCTCCTAGTTTGGTTTCTTTCCCTCTAAAGACATATTTTGTAGTTCTGCGTTAAAATGACGCTGGTGCTACGCAGTAAGTGTCTGTGGCTGTGGTAGGTGTGGGTAGATGTCGACGCTGCTGCTGCGTTAGCTTACGTGCACCTCTCCAAAAGTGTAAATGCGGGTAGGGCAAAGCTCGACTGCTAGAACTATGATTTGCCTGCTTTGTAGCGAGGACAGCGTGGAGCCGACTGAACAGAGACGGGCTGCAGTGGGTCACAAATATGTTCATTTCCACAACACCTCATCCCCAAATATTTAAGATTTTCAGATGTCACTAAATGAATGGCAAGAAAAATATACCAAAACATCTCTGAATTTATAAAGCTATACAAGCTACAACACAACTTCTCACGCTTTCATTCATGCTTTGTTAACATGAAAGCAATAAAAACATAACCCTGCAATTTAGCATTTTGGCAGTCTATGTGCACAGCCACCAGCATAAAACTATAAATGCCCACACTGCTGTAAACAGGGGTGTAGCCATGGCAAAATGTTTGACACAACCACCAGCCTTCAGTCCCCCTGCCATTTGACCAGAGTCAGTATGTGAAAGGCTGATGACAGTTTTGAATAGAAAACATTAAAAAAGGTAATCTATTTGTTGTTTACAGGTGATGATATCGACTCTTTCAGCTTGAAGCACATGGATACTTTCACACATGCTTAAAGGCTGATAGAGGTGCTTTTGTCCATGGCGTCTCAGTATGATTATTGGATACGATGGCTTTCTATTATCGTTTTTCCTGAGAGAGCACTGCAGGCGGAAACCCTGCAAATTGTTGCAAAGGGGAGAATTTCCCTCTTAAAGGCTGGATTAACGCACCCAGGGTGGGCTGAGAGAAGGTAAAATGACCTGTCCCGCCTTATGTGACCCCGGGCCAGCCAGCACATTGCCAAGACTTTGCTCTTTGCTCTTGAATATGCAGACATCCCCTGCTTCATAGGCTGGAAGAGAAAAAAAAAAAAGAGTTGTATCATATTGCAGGGAAAATTAGTGAGACCAAAGTTGGAGTTTCTCTGTGTTGGGGGCTGCGAACAATGGCAGCTTTCTGTCAGACAGCAACTTCAAAGGTCTGCTGAGTGACTGCTCTGAGTTATACTTTGTTGTAGATCACTGAGGAAATTCACAGATGTTTTCTCATACGAGACACCATTATAGCGGCTCAAGTACCCAGTAGCCTCGAGCGTCTCTCCCTCCCTCTCTCCCTCTCTCTCTCTCCCTCTCTCTCTCTCTCTCTCTCGCTCTCTTTTTCTCACATACACACACGCTCTCACTCTCAAGCTCACACATGCACCCCTCACCCACCCGCCACCCCAAGTCTCTGATATCTCTTGTATGAGACAGATGTGGAACCTGTTTTCTCTCCAACTGTCCAGAGAATATGGAAAGTTAAAAAGGGTTCATGCAGTGGCGTTGCCCCCGAACTCCATCAAATCTACACTTCTTCACTGTCAGTTCTCCCAAACTTTTCAAGATCATATGCAACTCCACTTTCTCCCTGTGCATTTTTTGGATGAATGATTGCCAATGAATTGTGAATGATTCCAAATTAAAAGAGGTGAAATTGAACATTGATAATGGAAAAGTATTTTGAGTATGCTGCATAATTGGAGGACAGTGTCAATGTTTTTTTCTTTTCTCTTTTCTCTCTTTCCTCTCTGCAGATTGCCTTCTTCATCTTTGAACTGGACTTCAACCAAAACAAATCATATCTTAACATCACACTTGCAATGCATTGTACATTTTATTTATTTCTAATAAATTGCTATTTTATATGAGTAAAATAAACATGTTCAAACTACAGCATTTTGATTAATAATGTATTTTGTTTGAGTAAATTTATGTTCACTGTTAATGAATGGTCCTTTTTATAATATCTGTAATCTAAAAACATGAAAAGTATGACCACGGTGGTGTGATGGTAGTCATCATGGGCCAAATCTTTGATTTTTGCTTGCAACATACCAATTAGTCTCTGTATAAAAGATTTACTTTACCTCTGATCCTTTTTTACATAGATCTGAGTGAAATATGGTGTTAAATTTCAACAATCTAAACAACATTTTAAAAGGCTGCATCATTTTCAACGCACTTATATATCTTGTGTGGGACATTACACATTTGTATCATTTTCCAACTCAACATAATTGTTAATTGTGTCAACATTTCCTATGATGTACACAGGTTTTGTTGAAAAGTAATATAAATGTGAGCAGGGACAGTCTAGACTCAGAGATGTGCTGAAAGTAACACACGCCCTTTCTAGGAGTGAAAAAAAAAAATTCCTCAAGTCACCTTCATAAGATTGTCAGGTGCCTGTTGCACTTTGACAAATTGCTGCTTTATGTTTTTAAACTCAAGAAATGACAGTTTCTGATCAAAACAGTTGTATGAGATGAGAATGCATACCACAGATATTGACTTATATCTGTTTTTGTGCACCATCCTTTGCTTTCAGATGACAGTGCATGTTGGATCAGTTCAGCTAGTAATATTTCTTACACCTTATTTACAACAGCTGCTTGAGTTTTTGTAACCTATAAACACGCGTACAAGACTATTGGTATCTTCATTGTAGATATTCCGCTAATCTGTAAATGTAGCTAAATCCGTTTCTGTCCATGTTAATGGTATTGCAGCTGTATGATGGACTGTCCTCATTGTACTGTGGTAAAGTATGAAATGCACGGATGGTACTGCCTGATTCAGTGTTCAGGCCCTTGGGTGTACCAGCAGAAAACTATTGCAGTGGGGTTCCTCCAAGTTAATTTTCCCATCAAATGCCCCAGGAAAATTTCCTTTAGCTATACCACTGCTAAGGTGGCCTTGTAAAACTTGAGGTATGGTAATACGAAGGCAAAGGTTTGGGGCAAGTAAATTACCTCAGGGCCTGGACATTGTGTCAGGCACATAGCCATGAATTTCTTCCAAACTATATCAAAGTCGTGTGCAGCCAAATCCATCCCATAGCTGAAGCCCCATTGAGAGGCATTAAAATGTAAGAAGTTGCATTTAAGGCTGAACAGAGTGTCTCAAAGAAAGATACCCATAGTTTGGTAATGCTGATGGGTCACAAAATTCACATAGTTGTTATATATGGGAGAATGTGGACAAAACTGACCTTTCATAGCATGGAAACTTACAGGTAATGCTCATTTATGCTAAAACCCTCCCTCAGTCCGAATTAATGTATGCATTTCATGTGACTGTACAGAGTTTGTCGAGACTTCAGAACATTAAATTTTCTTTTCCAAACCTGTATAAACCAGGAAATAAATGTTTTAATTTGTTCTGTTATTAAAAGAGAAAAACCTGCAGCTGCTCCACAGACAGCGATTTGGGGTTGAGCTAATTACATAGTATCATAAAATGTTTGTTTCTGCACTTACAGCCAGTTGTTATTTCACTGTAATGCTACAAGGTCTTAAACAGAAACCATGCCTCTTAACTCACCTTCATTAATGTCACCATGTCCCAGATTTTGTTTTGGGGTCTCTTTTGAATCAGACTTAATTATGTTCACAAATAACTGTTAAACAGTGTAGGATCACAGGAAAATTATCTGCTTTAGAGTGGATTCACCCTTTAATTTACGCAAACAGTTGTTTCAGTAGACATAAGTGTGGGCAGTTGACAATATTTGATATTTCTCTGACATTTAAACCCGCAATTAAAAACACACAACACAATAACTGAGAACACTCTGCAGCACATCTGGTCAGAAAAACAAGCTTTTGAGTGTACCACAAAAATGACCGATCCCACGTTCCACTTTTTTTAACCACTGAATAAACTGTAGAAACTTATGATATCTGAACTGCCCAATACTTTTTGTTGATAACAACAGGCTCACTGAGCCGACAGCATACTGCAGTTTTATAATTTCATCTCTTCACCTATTCTAATCTTTGTATCAGCATGTTTTTATACCAACACTAATAAAGTGTAATTCACAGAAAAACACTTGGGTCAAATGGGTCTTGATTATCCTAAATCGGCATGCATAAACTCGGAGGATGCAACATGACCTCTTCTATGCATTTTGCAACTCACACTCATCTCTTTTACTGCAGAATAATCGTATGAGTGCACGTAGTAAAAACACAGTTGAAGGGCAACTAGTTCTGCCCGGGGTTTAGATCAGTGATCCTCATGTCTGTCTCTACCCAGATGCAAATACTAGTTTCGCTCATCACCCACCTCTGCCATAACTTGGTGTAAACAAGGTTAATCTCCACTAGTTTTATATCTGACAGCAGTGTGATTACACCACTCCTGTAGCCAAGTGTTTGTAGTTTAACATGGCTCCAGTGCAGCCCAGCAGGACTCCCCCTTTCCCTCATGACTGTGTGTAGAGCCGTGGGAGAGGACTGAGAACATTAATCCCTTCAAAGGAACAGATCTAATTCAAAATCTGCCGCTCTAAACTAGTTGAGAGGACAGTGATTGTTTCTGCAGGGAAGCCAGATAAAGATCACAGCATTGATATAGAAAACTACAACTTCCAGTGCTACAGCTGAAGTTGACTGCTCTGCCACAAAAGTTTTGAAATTATCTTTAAAGGACTATAGTCTTCTTTGCCTTAATTAAAACTGTGTGCTCTGAGAGAAAAAGCACATCTTAGGATAACTTAGGATAACTAATGCCAATTTAACCTTATTGTTAACATTTTTCATGCATAACACCTATGCTTTATTTGCATGATGCAGTGAATGGGATCCCTGATTTTTTTTTTTTTTTTTTCATCTTGTAGATGGGCAATCTTTCCTCCCACAAGTATTGATTGAGCAAGTTTTTAAAGAAACATAATAAAGACATCACCCGTTTCAAGTGTTGCTTTTAGCACCTGAATCAAAGCAGGGCTATTCAGAGTTCTTCCATGTGTCATGTTAAGTAGTATGGCAAACTTAAATTAGCCACTGGGAGTTGCTCTCCTGCCTTTCAAGCTCGTCAGAGGGGAAATTTTGATGCTCAACAAAGGGGGGGAAAAAATCTATAAATTTTGAGTAGCTTAAGATTCTGATAAAAAAAAAAAAAAACGACTGAGCAGAGGAGAGAAAGTATTTAAATAATTTAGTAAGGGCATAATTAAGTGTTTAATGTAGTGTTGCAGTTCAAAGACACAACAAAGAAATTAAATTCAAATGACAAATGTAAAAAAAAAAAAAAAAAAAAAAAAAAAAAAAAAACGCCAATTCTTCAGAGATGAGAACTTTGTGTTGAGTCACAAGATTTGGTCTCTTTCCTCTATCAAACAGCCAGGCAGTGTGCTTGGAGATCTCCAGAGATAACAATGTCACATTGTCACATAGGGTTCTGCTACAAATCCTAATTACAAAAAGAGGATCAGATGACTACAGCATCCAATACCGGGGTCTCCAGGCGGCATGGGGGTCTTTGATCAAGAAAATCCAATTATTTGTGTATATACATTTCCCACATAGTGATTACTTCATTAATTGTCCCGCCTTTATCTCCTCCCTTCCCATCCCCCCTAATAATCAGCTCTTTTATCCAGACCAACAAACACACCATAGGAGCTTTGTGGATTCAAAGGATTTGCTTTCCCCTCTCAAAGAGCCGCTATTCTTTGATGATTGGGCAGCGGCAAACTTCAAAGTAATAAATCTTATTTCTGACTGGCTGGCGGCCCACCAAAGTCCTTATCAAATTCTAAGAAGTGATCCCTCACTCTTCAGATAGTCCAAGGATATCTCGGGGAGAGGAAGCACTGAGAGTGAAGACCTGCACGACAAGATATTTTACTGCGAATACACATATTTATCTCAATTAGGTTTATTTTTGTATCGTTATTATTATTTTGTATTTGCTTCCATCGAGAGGGAGGAGGACGTTTACCATGGCAGCAGTGGCTGTACTGCGGAATGAAACACTCCAGGCTTTTCTTCAGGTTTGTCCCAAAGTTTTTGTTTACTTTGACGACTTTTTCACTTGTAAACTTGCTCATCTGACTTGATTTACCTTTTAGAGGCTTGGGATTTTTACATGATGGCCACTTTCTCTGCAATCTAACGAAAGTGGCTGCCTTCTTACGTTGATATTTCAAAGTCATAATATGCCTGCTGTTTAATTACGGTGCTTGTCCGCCTGTTTATGACTGTAACTGGGGTGGATGGCAACTTTTACGTCAGATTATCCCGATTCGGGTTATTCTGCAGAATCGATTTGATGCAATGGGGATTCAACTCATAACGATGCAAACTTTAATTTGGCTGAATTAGAGGGACAGTAAAGGCGCTGGTTTATAGCAGTGTATCATAATTGTGCAAATGTTTGTCTCGGTTATTCAGGATCGCACTCCAAACTCTTCTCCAGAGAACTGCAAGCACTCCCCGCTGGCTCTCCTGGCAGCCACTTGTAACAGGATCGGGCACCACCACGGATCAAACCCGGCAGATTTCCTCCAGGTCCCTTACGACCCGACTCTGAGCTCTCCTTCGCGTTTGTTTCACCCGTGGAGTAACGAGGGGAATCCTCAAACCACGCTGCCCAGCAACTCTACTTTCGGACTATCCTCCAAGCCCCAGCTCTCTGCGCACATCCAGAGCTCCTTCAGCTCCCACCACGAACTGCCCCTCACCCCTCCGGCGGACCCCTCGTATCCATATGACTTCTCCCCTGTAAAGATGTTACCTTGCTCCATGCAGTCTCTGCAGTCCACCTGCCCTCCCACCTACGTCCCCGCTGTTACTTACGCAGCCCCAACTCCCATTCCGCCTGCAATGCCAAGTTTCGTTACGGGACCCTCCGGCCTTGTGCACCAACAGCAGAGACAGTTGTCCCCAAACCCTGGAGAGGATATTCCGTGGTGGAGCCTCCAGCAGGGGAACCACGTAAGCCACCCTTCATCTCTTGGCCCCCATCGCTTCCAGCTGCAGAGGGGCTTGGTGCTGGGACATACGGACTTTGCGCAATATCAGACCCAAATCGCCGCTCTGCTGCACACCAAGTCCCCTCTCGCTACGGCCCGGCGCTGCAGGAGGTGCAGGTGTCCGAACTGCCAGTCGTCCACCTCAAACGACGAGCCTGGCAAGAAAAAACAGCACATCTGTCACATACCCGGCTGCGGGAAAGTTTATGGCAAAACTTCTCACCTCAAAGCGCACCTGAGGTGGCACTCGGGAGAGCGGCCGTTTGTGTGTAACTGGCTGTTCTGTGGCAAGAGTTTCACCAGGTCGGACGAGCTGCAGAGACACCTGAGGACTCACACGGGAGAGAAACGTTTTGTTTGCCCGGACTGCTGCAAGAGGTTCATGAGGAGTGACCACTTGGCAAAACACGTCAAAACTCACCAGAACAAAAAAAGCAAGTGCCACGACAAGACACTTGATCATGTCAAAAGGGAGGACACGAGGAGTATGTTGTAACCCACTTTAGAGTCAGTCAGATTAGAAGTCACTATAGTGCAATACACATTAGTTCAAGTACAAAGTGAGCTGCATTATTACCTACTAGGATATTTTGTTTATTCTGTTGGCTGATTTCTTACATACTGACAATAGTTTCTAACATTGCTGGTCTGTGTAGCACATTTTTGTATATATGAAGTTTCATAAGTTAATTTGGGGATCATGGAGAACCTATTTAGCCCATGAGTTTGAATTCACTGTCTATATCATATCAAGGAAGACAAGTTTTCAACTTGTGTTTTGATCATTGTCTTCGGTGGAAGATTTCACTCTCTTGTAAATTATATTTAATAGCTTTTGTTGAATGAAAGTGTCCGTTTTTGCTCCATATGGGGTGTTTTTAGCATGCTCTTGAAAAGATATGCTATTGTTGAAATGACCCAAATACTGTGTGAGAATAAAGAATATAACATTTTCCTCATCTCAGAATAATTCATTCAATCCCGCTCAGCAGAGTGGCTGATGAGACAGGCAGTTGTTGTATCTGTTAAGTGACTGATTAGATATTATATGTGTGTGTGTCTCATGAGAGCTTCCACTCAGAGGCACTGCTCAGTTTTGAACTCCTGACTAGGCTGCATTTTGTTCAGGAGAATCTCAATAACAGGTCAAAGTTTAAGAGCTGTAAATCCCAGCGGTTGGGTGGGAATTTCCAATTTTGCTTAGGAAAATCTGAAATCAAGTGATCTGTGGACTTAATGCTAATGCTTGCAGTTAAAAGTGTGAATAATACTAGTATAATAATTCATGGATTTGCCATTGTTGGCCATTATTTTGGTTATAATGAAAATGAAGAGTATGATTGAATGAAGTGGTTGGATTTTTTTTTTCTAATTTTATTGCCCAATAGTTTACCACAAGTTTTGTTGAGTAATATAAAATGAAATGCAAACAAAATTGTATAACCATCATAATCAAGTCAACATGATGTGCATGACACAAGTTGCGCCGACTTGGATCAAACTGTATTTGGCAATGTGTCCAAAATTGACTGGGAAATACAATATGCACATGTGTTCTAAAAATGTAAAAAACAATGGTAAACATATGAATGAGTAGTAAAAAAAAAAAAAAAAAAAAAAAAAGTAATAATCTGAAGCAGAACAGAGATTCCTCCCCTCTGGTAACTACAGCGCTCCATAGAACCAGTAAACAGCTGTAAAGCCATACAGGTGATATCAGTATCACACTAGTTTATTCAAACGGTTTAGACGTGTTATTTCAGTGCAAAACTATTTGGGATTATGGCTTTTAAATTAGTTTGTGCTCTCTTGCTGCTTTTTTTTTTTTTTACCAATGAGAGTATAGTGAAATTTTGGTCCATAATATTGTGCATGTAGTTGCTTGGACAATATCAGACAAACACATTTTCTTCAGCGTCTATGTTCATTTTTCTGCTTGTAAAATCAACATTAGGACTGTACTAATTTGGTGTAATGCGCCCTAATAGTGGTCCTCCACCTGCTCTGTGCCATGATGCTGGAATCACAGATTTACTTACTACATATTGCATTTACCCTGGAGGAATTTTCCGGTGACACCCCTAGGTTCAGAGGGGACCCATTACCAGAGTAACACTTTGCCTTTTAGCTTGAATATCGTCGGGTTCGTGTTGCACCATGTGACGTGGAGGATGTACACCAAGCTATTTGTCTTCTTACATTTCTTACCCAGTATGAGACTCTTACTGTGTTATTGGACAGCCAACAGCAGGCCAGTCTTATTCAACCAAACAAAATGGCAAAAAAAAAAAAAAAAAATTCACATCAACAGGCTGGGTGAAAACTACAACTGTAAGGAGGGAGGGCTGCACACTTTAGACACCCATCATTCACTGTTGACCAGCTCTACTAGAGAAGCTTTGGGTTAAGTGCCTTGCTCAAAGGCTCAGTTTTCTGCTGCTTGCTAAAGTAGGGGGAATTTTCCATGTTGACCTCCTCTGCCCACTTATTCCCATGTGGACTGGGGATTTGAAGTGTCGACCTTCTGAGCCAAAAAAAAAAAAGAAGAAAAAAGAAAGCTTGATTCTCTAACCTTGAGGCTGTTGCTCCCCTGTAACTCATCCTCACAAAGAGGTGATGATCCCTTTAGCAAATAACTGATATGAATGGGAATAATGCAGTAAGTGGCATCACTGGCTGCCAGGGGTCTCAGTGATGCCTTGTCTTTATTGCACTCTGCAAGTGTGGGATCACTGAGAAATGCCAGCAGGAACACAGCAACTGCTGCTATGCACTGGAGTTTTGGAAATGTTAGGTTTCTGCCTCAAGAGCGCCCCCTTTTGTAAGTTGCATCAGTGGTGGACAAATATTCCAAGAATTGTCACTGATTATGGTAAATGAAATGAAATCAGTAGCTTTTATAGGTAGTTTGATTATATTTACAGTTTAGTGGACCCTTTTCAGTTTGTTTGTTTTTTTTTTTTTTTACATATTTTATGCATGTTCTGATGTCGTCCTGGAAAGAATAATCAACAAAACCAGGATGTTCAAGTCCGTTTGTATTACCAGACCTTGGTCACACAGTGAAAACAATTTTTGCCGTTTCTTTTAATTGTTTTGGGAGTAGAAGACTAGGATTTGCCACAGGGAATGACACAGCTCCCGCCAGAAAGTTCAGTTTATTTTTTGTAATTGATGGCTTATTTGAGACTACAGTGTGTCTGTATTGTCCTGGTGCTGCAGAGCCAACCCATGTTACCTGGTAAGTTAAAACAAACACTTATCAAAAATAGAAAGGATATGTAGGATATATATAGGATATTAGGAAATATCGGCCACAGTTTTATGCTCAATTTGTTCGCTGTATAGTTTGACACAGGTGGTGGATTTATAGGCCTTTACTATATGCATGGAGTGATCCACATGCACTTGGAAACGTATGCGTAGGAGATGCTACATCCTCCTTTTATGAAACCTAAGTTTGGACCGAATGCCCTTTATAGTCCAAAAGATTTTGGCAAGTGAGACTGAGAGTTGCATCCACTTTCACCAAATCCCAAGAGTGAACAGCCTGCCTGAATAGTGCTGTACGTTCACCATAAAAAGGAGAGGTATAAGGGAGAGGCCCATAGAATGAGATGTAACCATTTGAACTGTAAAGTCCTTATCCAAATTTCATGATCCTATTATAAAAATGACTTTGTGGATGGATGTGTTTAAAGCGTCCAGAGTGGCTCCTTACAAAGGCATTGTTCGGCGCTGCTTTGGCTTCAGTGTTCAAGATAGAGTCCCTATTCTTCAAGACTGTAGGAGGCCATAATGCTCAACTCCACATAAAAAGGATATTATATGTTGGCTTAAGTTTACTTTCCAAAAACGAATGGAAGATTTAAGAACTTTCATATTTCATATTGCTAATACTTGTCCATATAAAATCACATCATAATATTATTGTGATTTAAAATGATAGCAAAGCTCCCTACCGTCTTATAGTGAAAGGAAATGTATGCCCTGGTATCTACGTCAACTGAGGCGTTATTGCAGAGACTATAATTCCTAATTACCTTACTTTTAATTTTAAGTTAAACCGTAGTTTGTTTGTTTGTTTGTTTGTTTGTTTATTTTAATTTAAAACATACAGCTGTAGGTAATAAATAGGACAATGCTTTATGATGAGGTTGTATCGATAAAATAGTGAATGCTGCACTTTGCCACACAGCACTAATGGTGAAAATGAATACTAAAAGGAGAATATTGGAACAAATTAGAAATCCTTTAGCTTAAAATGTTCTGTAACCTTTGCACTGTTTGGAAATTAGATTGAAAACAGAGCTCTAGGTCTACAGATATGACATTAAATGAATGACTGTGGGGATAAAGTGCAGTTCACTCAGCCAAACTCTGACACCAGACGTGATCAGCATTGGGTTTGCAGTTGCTGTTCAAAATAAAATGACTGACAAACTGAGGCATGAATCAAATCCCCCACTGCCACCACATCTGCTGCGGTCTGTGGAGAACACTGAGGTTGGAGCAAGCATTACGTTTGGCGGCGAGGGGATGTGACAGCAGTTTGTTAAAATAATAACATATCTGGTAGATCAAACTGTACTGATTGAGAAGCATCTTTGTCCAACTTGTGTGTGCCGCTGCGCCTTTAAGTAAGCTGTGATATGTAAAGTGCCACATTTAAATCAGACTCTCTCCCATGTGGAAGCTCAAACATTAACAATTCAGGGGAAAAGGAGAAGCAAATATTTGGGCTTTTCAGGTCTCAGGCTGGGCTAATCTGCTAAATCAGCAGAACAGACAGGAGGGAGGTGTGCTGGAAACGGAGCTGGAAAATTA
>NC_044000.1:16150000-16242500 GCF_902150065.1 Myripristis murdjan
ATCTTACCAGTGCTGATATTGCCATTGGAGATGCTCTAACAGGTGTTTTTTTCTTCTTCTAAGATTTAGAAAACGTTTCATAAAAATAGGCTTTAAATTGTTGGCCCAGCCTGCATATACAGTTTTGAATGTTGCATTGCTGGACTGATTGCACATGCAGGTTTAATTGCTCCTTCGTAGCGCTGTTATTAAATTCTAGACAAGCTGTTAAGAGCCGTTTGGCTGGGCTTTGATGTGAGATGACTGCATGTCGTCTTATGTGACATTGACCTGCATTACGGTCATCATTAGAATAATCCTTTTGGATTGATATTTGTCATTCAAGTTTATAGCCAAATCTACTCATAAGCATTTAGGCCATCTCATTAATTTGTGGCAGTAAAAATACTATATCTCCAGTTGATGTGCTTTTATTATCATTTTATTGATTTCATCAATAGATTTGGCTATATATTCCTCACATTTGACGCTCTGACGACTGTGTTTTTCATAGTCTTGACTAGGACAATTGCGGATTTGCTCCTATTTATTATAGAGCAGACATAAACATGAAGCTCTGTGGCACCATTTGCCGTGATGCGCGGTTATTCATCCTGACCAGTATCAAGATGTGGTACTGAAATAATGTGAATAATGTGCGGCTGGCATTTGGCTTTGTGGACGATTTAATGAGATGCATTGTTTTTTTTTTTTTTTGTTTTTGTTTTTGTTTTTGTTTTTTTGTCTGTATCTGTTATTGCACAACTTATTGTTCAGTGTCATTGGATCTGGGTTTGATCTTGAGTGGGCTAATTGAATTTCAACTTGTAAGACCGGGCTGTGCCCTTGTTGTCTACAGGTCTGTTGCATCCTATGTCGCCAAGTTGAGCATCTCTATCAATATTAGACAGAGAGGGCTCTTTATCAGCCCAGCCCCGCATGTTTGGAACAGTTCACAACGCTCCATATGCATTCCTGTGGATTAGACAGCTGTTTTTCTACTTCTCTGACAGTAAGTGTTACTTTTCATTTTTGACAATATAAAGAGATTTCGAAGGGGAAAAAAGTGACACAGCTTGTGAAGTGAAGACTTTGCACCGGGAGTCTCGGGAGTGATGGCGGCGTCTGCACCCTCCTCCTCTGGCGGCGAACCGGATCCCAACTCGACAAATTTACGACCACCGGGCTCAAGTAGGTCCATCACAGATAAAATGCTATTTCACTTGTGCTATTTACTTTGTGGGCACCGCCATTAATCATTTTCATCGAGGGAGGGGGGGAAGCGCTGCCATTTGAGCTGCCTTTCTCCCCACAAATCACCGCAGCATTGTATTCACTACGGACCTCCCGGCATCTGACAGACGAGTGCTGTTGTCAGAAAATGATTTTCCTCCGCTAACATTACACTGAAGGCAATTAGCCTAGAAAACCAGCCCTGGAGCTCAGCACCATCCTGCCAGTAGACCTCAAAGGTATCTTCAAAAGGCTCAACAAATTATTATTATTATTATTGTTAATATTATTATTATTACTTTCAATATTATTATTATTAGTAGTAGTAGTAGTATTAACAACGTCAACAATCTAGTTCTTGATACTATAATTATTTTTTATTTTAGTATTCATATTATAGATAGATAGATAGATAGATAGATAGATAGATAGATAGATAGATCATGTACACACACACACACACACACACACACACACACACACATATAATTTTATGTTGTGTTCTGGTTGAATAAAGTGCTGGATGGTAAAATGGAAATCACTCCGAACTGGCTGTTAATTCAGGCATATTAAATTGGCCCTAATGGCATGCTCAAGCATTGTAGCCCTCAAGAAGGGGGACTGTAGAAACCCTCCAGCTACCACAGTCCTTTTATTGTCGGCTATTAACAGGGAAAATAAGCCCCTTTCGCCCAGTGAATAGAAATCTAAATATAGCTAATATGTATTCCTCCTGCATATTGGCTTATATGCACAGAATGTAAAAAAAAATCGCCAGCCCTTTATAAATACAGCACACAAAAAATCCCCCTTATATTTAGCCTATATTTGCAGCCTCATCCAACTCACCCAATCAAACGGAACATATTTTTTGTCTCGCCAGAACTGGATTTGAGGTTGGAATGACTTTGCGGCCCATTGACAATTCATTTGTCTCCTTCCACCCTGGTGAAATGCCAGCAGCAATGGTGATGTGAGGCCGATGCAGAAAAGATCTGGCGTGTATAGACTACCACTCCTGGGGAAAATGTAGCCTATAGCTGTGGTCCAAATCCCATTTTTTTTTTTTTTTTTTAATCTTTTATTTTATTTTATTTTATTTACCCATCTCATTTACAATGGCTAGAAATGCACGGGTTGTGGACAAGTAAAGAGTGAGTTAAAGTGCTTCCAATGAGCCGAGGAGGGCAATGATTTATCTAATGATCCAAAGCAAGGGTTAAATTGGGATGTGGGGATGGAGGTGCCCCCCACCCTCCCACCTCAGCCCTCTCTGCTCCCACCCCCCACCCCCTAAATTGCTGCTTTTGAGGATTTCTTCTATGTGCTCCCATCCAAGGTGCCCCATCCCCTCCCTGGCTGGAAGCCCTTGATAACGGCGTAATTCTCTATCTGTCACTGGCCAGCCGCCTCATGTCTAGCGATGCGTGCATTTTAACCAGCATCTTTTCACTCAATTAGATCTTTAGGCTGGCATGAATCCAAACGGCTAATTAATTGTAAGCCCTTGCCTATAGGTCATGAATGGTAACATGCATTGGAAATATAGGCTAATTCATATCCAGGGACCAGGGGATGAGGGAAAATGTTAAAATAACCTCTAATCTATTTTTGACTCATAGCAACCTGAAATGATGTGCTTCATTTAATATGTCCGTGTGAAATTATTGGAGATAAAATGTACTTTGTAATTTGCCTTTTTAAGGGTTCTTTCAGCCAGTCTAATTGGTTTTTCCAAATCATTTTAGGCTATGACGCATGGTGTGGAGTTGCTCATGGGTGTACTAGAAAATTGGGAATGAAGATATGTGGTAAGTTGGTATTTGTTGTTTCGTAAAATTGCCCAAAAAGATATTTTGGAAATTTCTTCTCAGAGACAAAATGCAGGGAATGTCTTGTTTTGTGTGTTCGTGAGACAAATACAGGCCTAATGTGTTTTGCTTGGTCGTCAATGGAAACTGCATCTCGGCCTCAAGCCTTTAGCGACACCAAATCTCTGTGTTGAAGCCATGCAGCCAATTTCAGTATTCAACCGGAATTAGAAATTAACATAAAGATTATCCAAGATTGTTTGAAATAAAGATATGAGCTCAAATTCACTGGGGCTATCATGAAAAATAAAGAAATAATAATAATAATTTAGGAAAAAAAATCGCCTGACTCCAGAAATTCTCATAATATCTGAGCTTGAGAATATAACCAAAATAGAAAACAAATAGGAGGCGCATCAGTTTGCATGAATTTACCAAAATTTTGCCTTGAGTTGTTATGAAATTAAAGGGAAACACTGGAGATTTTTTTTTTTTTTTTTTTTTTTTTGATTGGCAGTGTTATAGTCTTTTCCAGTCTTTCACTCCCATGCTAAGCCTATATAAAGCACTAATCACGAATGGACTGACATCTCCCATAATAGTGGAGGCTGTATCATGCACCAGTGCTCAATACAATTTCTTGGTATTTTTGACCGACATGTTCTGCTGGCTTCATTAAGCCGGTTTAATTGCACAGGACTATTTACAAAACAAAGTCAACGACAAAATGAAACCAGTGGTATCCAGCCAGCTGATTGTGGACAAATAGAAGGGAGAGGGCAGTCGCGTTAAGACTCAGCCTATGTGTTCTTCAGAAATAATATCGCACAGAGGAGTAAGGCGATTTTTGAGAATCATATCAAAACGCTGGTGTCTGAAGGCAGAGCAATTTCTGCATGATATGCGCACTAGCTGCTGGCCATATTCTCTCCAATAGGCCTTTAACAAAAACGAGAAGGCCACATATTGATATATCCTCATCTATCAACACGGCCCACTCAGACTATTAAATGTGCCTCTGGGCTGGAATGCTATCGGCTCCTTGGACTGTTCCCTGCGCACTGAAGTGCGATCTGTCGGGGGAGCTTAATAAGAATTTACAGCCACTACATGACAGCGATTTGTTTTTGCTTGGCTGGAGTTTGGTGCTGATGTCACCGGGCTCAACCCCCCCCCCAGAGTCCACCGCCCATAAACAGGATTCCCTGGGTGGGATGGGAACCTTTGGAGAGAAAAAAAATAGAGTGGCTCAAGGGGGAGAGAGAGAGAGAGAGAGAGAGAGAGAGAGAAGATAAAGTCAGATATGGGAGTGGAGAATTAATGGGCCTGGTGAAGCTGCAGCTGTCAACATGTATGGAAATTGTAATCACCCGCTGGACTCCTCTCCTTCCTGCAACCGTTTAGGGTTTTTGCAGAAGAACAACAACCTGGAGGAGAAGAGCAGGATCGTGAGTTCCTTCAAGGAGCGCGCATCCAAAAACCTGCTGGCTTGTGATAACAGCGACACAAACACGCGTTTCAGACGCACCGAGACCGACTTCTCCAATCTCTTCGCCAGAGGTAGGGCTAAATGGGAGAAAAAACGCGATTTTAAAATGACTGTGTTGTATATAATAGTGTTTTTGATTCAAAATTGTTTGTATGATTTTTTAAACCAAGTTTAAACCAACACAAATCATGTAGGCCTATTTTAAAATTAATTAGATTGGAAATTTGAATCCAATTTTGCGCCAAAATCAAGTTTGAGCGACTTTTTTGCTCCCCAAGAACAATTTCTAAACCAAAAGTCACAACAAATAGGTTTCAAAGGTACAGATTTTTTTTAATGAGTCAATTTGTCTATGCCAGTCTATGGTTAATTGTTTGCCTGAATTGTTTATAATGGAATAGATTTCGGTAAACGTTATTTTTTAAATTTGTTTTTCAGTTATATGAATGTTATATGTATGTATTGCTCTGTGTGCGTTATATATTTCAGTTTTAGATGTGTATGCACAGTGCATGTTAGTAATTGCCAACAAAATTGTTCTCAGCCTTTAAAAAAAACGAGTAATCATCAACCTGTTGAGAAATTAAGGCCATGAGAAATTCAACAGTGAGCTGTGAAAATGCTTCCAAAATCCTCAATGAGTTGGTGGTAAAACATGGAAATAGTGAACAATCCTTATATTTTGCTGCTGGCAAATCGATTCTCAGATCTTGACCCCACAAGGGTTGCAAAATATTGACATATCGGACTTTCATATCATAGATTTATTGCCTGCCAAAAATGGGGAAGAACCAACCATGCAGTTCTTGCTGGAGGTGGTGGACATTCTCACAAACTACATTCGGAAGACCTTTGACAGATCAACCAAGGTGCTGGACTTCCACCACCCCCATCAGCTGCTGGAGGGCATGGAGGGCTTCAACCTGGAGCTGTCGGACCAGCCGGAGTCCCTGGAGCAGATCCTGGTGGACTGCAGGGACACTCTGAAGTATGGGGTGAGAACAGGTGAGAAGAGAGGGACTAAAGGAGCAGTGGTGGCTCAGTGTAATCAATAACTCTCATTAGCCTACATGCCGCTGCAACGATTACAGATAAGCCATTTTCCCACAAATTCTCCAATGATGAATAGTTTTATGTAAAAGAAGTTGCTTTGTTGTCTCTGTTTCTGTCCCAGGTCACCCCAGGTTCTTTAACCAGCTCTCCACTGGATTAGACATCATTGGGTTGGCAGGAGAGTGGCTCACTTCTACAGCCAACACTAATATGTGAGTCCTGCGTTGAAAACAGTGCAGCTGTTACAGATAATGATTCATTATTCTGCAATTTGCATACAGTTTTCAGTTATGCATTTAAGAAGTATTTATATAGCCTTGCCAAAAATCAATCTCAGCAGCTAATTAATAGGGTTCCAAATGAATTAGGGTTAGGTTAATGCCGTCCTGGCCACGTTTTTGGTTGTTGTGATTGTTGTTTTTCCAAAGGAGAAAGGGGTTTTTCAGTCAAGGGAGCACTTCAAGTGACATAATTAGGCTCTTTGGTGTGCTTTAAGCTGCAGGATCCCAAGCACAGTCTTCATACAGACCGTCACTCAAGCAAGACAAGGCAATCACAAAATGAGACAAGCACAAAAGATCAGATTTGAGCTTTGTTTTTTTCTTTTTTACTATCATTGTTGACCAGCAGTCTGGCCGTGGTCAGATAATACAGCCCTACAGGCAAGCCAAATTGCATATTGATTTGCATTCTGAGTTTACATGGTGTGTTTGCTTTATGTGATGTGAGTTCCAGTGAGATAACAGTCCCAGGAAAGAATGGAGCTTCTCCCTTGAGACCATGTTTACATACTGTGGACAGCCATCACTGGGGTTCAGTGGTGTTGGGATTCAATAAGTGTTTTACAGTATAATGATGAACTAAGAAAATCAAATGTGTCCAGCAGCTCTCAGGATCTGATCACATTTCAGCATAATCTTCAATTTCTCTTTTTTATGACTTCATGGCACAACATGAATAGACTGGAGTGAGTCCCACTTTGATGCATGAGGATGACCATAAAAATGAAAATATTCCAAATACATGTTTAGAGATGTAAATTCTAAAAGGTCATCAGTTATAGTAAAACACAATTGGTGTGACCAGTATGGTAATGGTCATGTGCTCTTTATCCGCACCCAGCAATAAAGCTCCACCAAAAAGCAACAACCTCTTAAGGTCAAGGATTCAACCAGGGTTTTGAGTGGGAAATAACCAAAGGTGGAGAGGAGGTTCCACTCCAGCCTCTTAAACCTTCATTACAATCCTCAGGCATGTTTTCCATAATTTTGTCAGTTTGTGTGTTTACTGTTTAGGTCATTCAGCCTGTCCAATGCAGATGTCCACCAGAAGCTATCTTAAAGAAATAGAGTAGTTATCTAGTGCAACACTACAGTAGTTGACTTGAACCAGAGGGTGGAGGCTGCTTACATACTTGTAATTTATATTTATGAATTACTCCATCAGCCCTAATTACCCCTGGCAGATATTGATTGACACTAATAGGCTGACAATCACATCCAAGACTTACATAATCAGAATTAGTGAGCGTTATCTGCATGAGCGAATGAGGTGAAATTCATCTGCCACATCTGTGAACTTGTTTTTTTTTTTTTTTTTTTTCTTAACATAGTCACTGTGTGTGCCACTGCCATGCAAAGAACTGAGAGGAGCAATGCTGTGGGGCATAATGTAACATACTGTATTGTTCCACTGATTCATTAGCTTTCACTGCATGAATAGACGGATAGTTACGTAATTAGAAGCACATTGGTGAGGAGAAGATGGATGAGCCTGTTGTTCCAAGTCAACTGTGCTCTGCTCTCAGGGAGAAGGTTTTTAATGTGCTGTACTGATACAGAAACACCCATAACGCTGAAAAGATAAAGCATAATAAGCATTACTGTAATGAGAAAATTCTAGGAACTTTGTTTTTCATTATAACAGCAGGCCCTTCTTATTATTTTTGCAGTGTTTACAATAATGGTAAACTCATTAAAGATATACATTGGTTGATTAAAGTCTAGACTTTGGCTACAGCTCCGATAGAAAGACAGTGACATTTTTATTGTGTTACATCTCCCGTCTCACTCTTTTTCTCTCACTAATTCACAGACACAGTGGCATATTATGGGCCCGAGTTGGTGCAGCATTTTCTGTGTCATTTCACAGCTGAAAAAAACAAAACAAAACAAAAACGCCATCTCTGATGCAAGGGGACAGCGTTGTCATCGAACTGTGACCGTGTACCAAATGCTGTATCTGTTCCACTCTTATTGCCAAAGCAGCTCTGCTCAGTCTCCATGCTGTACAATTAGAGCATACAAATGCATGCTGTTAAATATCAGTGCATTCAATATTGATCCCATCCATCTCTTCTGCAGTGTTGTGGTGAAATGGAAATTCGGCAAAATCAAGCAGCATAAAGAAAGTAAATTACATAGATCTGGTCTATATGCTATTATGCAATTATTGCACAACAAAACTCATTACTCAAATGACTGGGGAGGGTGGGGGTAGGGGGTTACCTGGCTTGATGAAGAACCGAATATGCAAACTGAGTAAACTGTGTTTGGGCTTGGCCTGCTGTGTCTTCCAGGTTTACCTATGAGATTGCCCCTGTCTTTGTGCTCATGGAGCAGCTGACACTGAAAAAGATGAGAGAGATTGTTGGCTGGCCTGATGGAGAGGGTGATGGAATATTTTCTCCAGGTGAGAGCTCAGCCACTGATCAAACTCTGACTTGAATATGGCTGGGTGATGTATTGATATTATGTTGATATCGATATCATGATATGACACCAGATATTGTCTGGGTTTTGGGTGTTGTAATATTGTGATATGACATAAATGCTGTCTATTCCTGGTTTTAAAGGCTGCATCGCAGTAAAAGGATGCAATTTTCTGAGCTTATTAGACTTTTCTATATGTTGCATTTGCCTCTACCTGCTTGGTCATCATATCTGCATTACTAATGATTGTTTATCAAAAATATCTTGTGTGTAAATATCTCATGAAAACACCAGTAGTCATCCCAATATCATCACAATATTAACATCTGGTCAAAGACATGATGATATTTGATTTTGTCCATATCGACCAGCTCATTAACTCTGATCGTATGACCGAATAAGCTGCTACTTTGAGTGTAAGCCCTTAAATGTACCTTATCATGCTTTATTAGAGTCCAGCAGAGGTGCTCTGTCTTAGCTACAACTCTGAAACTGTATTTTCACAACTGAAAAATTGCATGTGATTTCTGCAGGAGGAGCAATATCCAACATGTACAGCGTGATGATCGCCAGATACAAGTTCTTCCCTGAGGTCAAGACCAAAGGCATGACAGCTGCTCCAAGACTGGTCCTCTTCACCTCAGAGCATGTTAGCCTAACACTCTCATCATTCAACATGTGTTACTGACTACTGTTACCCTCTGTATCACAGCCTGTACCAGTTACAATGTTAAGTGTAAATCCATACCTAATTCGAGACAATCCGGTTTTAAGAACAATTTGTGTTCCTGCAGAGCCACTACTCCATCAAGAAAGCCAGTGCAGCTTTGGGCTTTGGAACGGAAAACCTGATCCTTTTGAAGACAGATGAGAGGTTTGTCCTGAAGCAGCATGCAGACAATCGTATAAAGCAGATCAAGATCAAGTGTATGTTTTAACCTAACATGCCATCTTCTTCTCCAGAGGGAGAGTCATCCCTGCTGACCTGGAAGCCAAAGTCATAGAGGCCAAGCAGAAGGTGAATTTCAAAGTTTATCATGCCATCAACTTACTGGGGGAGACATAAACATCTGCCCTTAGAAAGATTAACTGTTAATTTGTTTCTACCAGTGATGGACTCCATGTAATAATAAAATATTGCAATAGGAGCTTCTCCTATGAGGTATGGAGTTGCTAGTAGAGTAAAGGCTTCAGCAGTGTGAGCAAGAACAGCAGCAAGGTTATTTCAATAATGCTTCTAAAGCGCAGTCTCTGAAACTAGTTTTCCTGAGGCAAAGTGATGTGCAGGCTGGAAGAAATTGGCGTGCAATTCTGCTGTGACACCGGCTACAAAATGGAACAGCATTATCTGAGAAATGTGTTTTAACCCGTCTCTTTGATGTCAACAATTACAGAGGGTGAGAGAACATTACAGTTCGAATCCAGCCCAGAATTGAAGCATATGTTCCTTCTGATGCTCTTGGTTTGTAGGGATATGTGCCAATGTTTGTGAATGCCACTGCTGGCTCCACGGTCTACGGAGCATTCGATCCCATCAATGAGATTGCAGACATCTGTGAGAAGTACAACATGTGGCTTCACGTGGACGTAAGAGGACATTGATTTTCTCCAGTACAAAAGAACAGCATCAGCTGTACACGTCAGCTCCCTGTTCAGCACATCATGATCATCCACATCATTATTCCTACAAATTTAACTGCTGTATCCTGTGCAGGGAGCGTGGGGAGGCGGTTTGCTGATGTCGAGGAAACACAGGCACAAGCTCAATGGGATAGAGAGGTAAAACTATAGCAGCAAATACATGTATTCAAGGCAATAAATACAAGCAGCACCACCATTTTTTAAAAAATCTGGGCAGAGAAGGTGCACTAATCGTGGATGTCTGGTCAGCTTACATAGGCACATTAATTTAAATGGAACTGAAAGTGCTACTGAAAAAGATCAATGTGGTCTCAGGCATACACACACACACACACACACACACACACACACAGATAGTTGTGCTTACTGTTTCAATATCTGCACAGGGCCAACTCAGTCACCTGGAACCCTCATAAGATGATGGGAGTGCCGCTGCAGTGCTCTGCCATTCTGGTCAGAGAGAGGGTGAGCGTGTGTTTTTTTACTTGCCTGCCGCACAGTCACCCCTGTACACCCACACACACCGTCACACACACAATTTCCTACCAGTCCTTGGTAATCTGATTGTCTTTCTCACCACGATTTCTCCCATTGCAGGGAATATTACAAGGCTGCAATTCCATGTGCGCAGGCTACCTCTTCCAGCCGGACAAACAGTACGACGTGACATATGACACGGGAGACAAGGCCATCCAGTGTGGACGGCATGTGGATATCTTCAAGTTTTGGCTCATGTGGAAAGCAAAGGTATGCATTTTAGCAGATGTTTTTTTTCCCCTGTAGCTGAAAGTATCTCATTGCGATGCTAACCTCTGCGCCGTGTTCTTATTTCTCTATCTTAAAGGGAACCGTAGGATTTGAGCAGCATATTGACAAGTGCCTGGATCTCTCAGCCTATCTCTACAATAAAATCAAGAACCGAGAGGGCTACAAGATGGTGTTTGAGGGAGAGGTGAGATTATTATTTCCGCAGACAGCAAATATCTTCCAAATGAATGCCCTAATTCATCAGATAACTCAGGCCACTGAGTTATCTGATGAATATAAATCAGAATTCATTATCCAAGGCAACCAATGTGGTCAGCTGCAGCATAAATTGTTGAGCCAATGGGAAAATTATGTAATGCTGAGGTGTTTGGGATGTACTGGGAGGAGAGGACACCAAAATGAAATTCTTGGCTTTTGTTACAGTTCTTTACCGCAAGGTGGAGACTTTTCAACATTACAAGAAAAAGTCCTCTCTGTTGTAAACACATAATTGAATGCAAAATGTAATATTTTCATTTGTATTCAGGATTGTACAAATCTTTGCACAGCTCCTCGTTAGCTGACATGCAGAGATGAAAAGCAGAAATTTAAAAAAAGGATTTAGAAGAAGTATTTTTTTTTAATTATTAATATTGTTCCCCATTTTGTCTCCATAGCCACAGCACACTAATGTCTGCTTCTGGTACATTCCACCGAGCCTCCGCGGCTTGCCTGATGGTGAGGAGAGGCGGGAGAGGTTGCACAAGGTAATGACTCATCAACCTGGATGCTTTGTATGCTTCAGGTCCACTTCCCCTGCCCTCTAATGTTGGTTCGCCTTCCTACTCAGATTCAGGACTTCATACAGTGAACTGTGTTTTTTCAGCATCTATAGGTCTATATGCATGTAGCGGAGGGGCAGAGTGTGAATATGCATCTCAACAAATCATTTAGTCTCATATTCAGTCGTTAAATCTTGTTTTTCTTCAAATAAGTGAAAAAATCTGCTGGCTTGATGAGATAATCCCATTTGTTTCCGAGGCAGATCAGCTTCTTCCCACAGTTTTGCTGTCTTTTTCTGACTTATTTCAACATTTTTAGACTTCACAGAAAAAAAAAATCTAGAAACAATTGAAACTGCACTGGAAACAGGTGGGATTGTCTCATCCCACTGGCAGAAGTCAAGATTGTAAGACTGAATATGAGACTAAATGGCTGAGAGTTTTTGCAGTGGGGTGATGTAACTCCGGCGATTATTGAGTTATATTCTTCTCTCTCTCAAACAACAGGTGGCCCCAAAGATCAAGGCGATGATGATGGAGTCTGGGACGACTATGGTGGGTTACCAGCCTCAAGGAGACAAGGTCAACTTCTTCCGCATGGTCATCTCCAACCCGGCTGCCACCAGGTCGGATATCGACTTCTTGATTGAGGAGATTGAGCGTCTGGGGCATGAGCTGTAAGAGCCACTCCTCTATTGTGAAATACACACAACCCTTTTTTCAGATAATGTCTTTTCCAACCTCTGGAAGGCCTTGAGCTTGGCTTTATGTCCGTGTTGTTTCATAAAGATATATAGATTTGAGCTTACAGGTCTTTTCAGGCAATGCACAATAGTATGTCTGTCCCTATACTTTTCTCTTTTCTCTTGTCTATTCTGTCTTTAGCAGCGACTACATGTATTTAAGGGGAAAAAAAGTTTGCACACCTTTGTTTATTACATGTTCTAACGTCAAACTTCAGAAAGAATCATCCAAGTGCACTGATGTTGTCGCTCATTCATATTTTAAGTGGAAATGAACCCATTTTGGTCATGAAATCCTTATTAGATCAACATGACGACTCAAACTCTGGTTTCTTTGCATGTAAAATATGAAGTAGCAATAAAAAAATGAGGGCAATTGGATGATTCTCTCTGTAGTGGTTAATATGTTATTTTACTGTACAGCAGTCTATATGAAGATCAGTGTTGAAGAGCAGAATGTTCAATCAAAATGAAAAATATTTTTCCACAAGCAACAGAGCACAATGGAAAGAACCTCACAGCATCGACATAAACAGTATTAATGTAAAAAAAAAAATATGATATGATGTACTGACCGTTGGTGCTCCGTGTTGTCTATGTAATTATCAAACCAGATGCACCGCCACATTGTACCCTAGCTGTTCTTTCCCTTTGGTATTACGTAAGTGGAAATATATAACACAGTCATTGTAACAAGTACTGTACTTGCTGATTGCTGTGTTTTTAGAGATAATGATTTTTTTGTGTAGATTGTGTATAGTATTGTTACATTGCCTTTGTGCCGAATGTGTCCTTGTTTTACAGTAAGAAAATCCTATATATAAAATCCAGCATATAGTAGGCCTATGTGATAGATTAATCACTTTATTTATATCGATACATAAATGTGAATAGGTTATCCGCTATTCTGTTCCATTTGTAACGTATCCCCATTTATATTTGGAGACTGCTGTATATTATCAAAATGTTTTGAATAACATTGGAGTCTTTTAGTGTATTTGTGAACCAAAGAAGGGTTAAGTTACACATGTGTACCTGTACATGGCCCTTATTCAAACTTATGGATGGATTGAGATATTTATATAGGAATATTTAACTTTAACCGCCATTAACCTTAGTGCAATCTATGTTGTGTAACTGTGCTCTGTCATTGTGAATCACTGACTGAATGTTGTAGAGACACGTGGGTAGATTTGGGAGGCCGGACTCTGGCAGTGCTGCTGCTGCTGGTGCTTTGTTAATGATAACAAAAAAAAGCACAATGCTAAACCATGACCTTGGGGCAGCTTTTATTCTAAGGACAGATGATTGTTTGTACTATAAATATATTAACTGAAGTAGGTAATTCATGCCTAAATATACTGTACTGCAAATTTGAAATCTGTAGGCTATGATATGCATAAATTTGTCTTAACATGCTCACTATATGCACATTTTTCCTTGGGAAATGACATAATGTGAGATGAGGATTTATTTATTTATTTTTTTATCATTGAGCAGTTTGCTTGAACAATACAATGCACAGTGTTTGCTACGGTAGTAAAAATTTACTCAACTGTTACACATTCCTGAATTAGTGGGATGAAACGTCCCTCGTCAGATTAAATGTAGGCACTTTAACCTCATGCCATCATTTGCAAAGTATTACTGTTGTATTTACAGCACAAATAAAGATCTTAGCTTTAGAAACTTGTCTGGGGGCAATGTTTGCATTTTGTAAGAGGACCTGTGATCAGTCATACCTTGAAAATGACAAATAAATGTGTTTCTTTCAAGTCTGCTGCATACACTGCCCTTCTAAAATACAACTGATAGAACCCAGTGATTGAAAATTCATTCATTCATTCATTCATTTGGTCATATTCTTCACATTTACCTTTGACTTTTGCTCCTACTGCATGCATTTAAAGTGTGCCTGCTTGAGATACTGCTTTACGTAGTGAACAGCACCAATGTGACAGCATCTTGGATGTGAGTTACCTTAAAAGACACCAATGTGAGAGCAACTTGGGGACGCTTCACCTTAAAAGACTCCCACTGCCCCTCGCTGCTCATCAGTCACTGCAAAAGACAGGTTGAGTGCATTAGGGATAAAGTGCTGACAAAGTGAATGGATGAAAAAAAAAACTTCTGTGCAGCTAAAGGTATCCACACTTGGGTAAAATCATGCAAAATAATTCAAATATATGGAGAGTAATTCACAATGTGGCAAAATAATTAAGCACTCTGTTACAGCCTTACTTTGTCTATATGTTATGAAATGATGTGAGTCAGGGCCGAGGACCAAGTTTGGGTGAATTTATGCGTTCGTGCATGGTAACTTTTTTGTTTTTTGTACATTTTTGCAGTCAACCTGGTTGTCACCATCCATTGGTCAGATTAATCGCCCTGAAGGGACATTTTATTGGTTGATCATAGCACAGCTGAGATTTCATGAACCCCCCACTGGTTCCCCCACTCCCCTCATTACTCACACTTTTAAGATATTTATCATAAAATGCATTAGGCTGTGCCCTCTTAACATTTTTTTCCTTCTGAGGAGCCAATTTCAAGGCTCTGCCTGGCTGCATTTTATTTCAACACAGCTGCACAGGGACTGGCTGTTTCAGTGGCTCTCCTCCCATCCTCCACCAGACGCTGCTTCTTTGTTTCATGCTTGAGCGCAGTGATCATTACAGACCTGGCGTCGCTGGCTGCTTTACAAAGTTATGGGAAAACGGAGGATTACAGAATTAACTGCTCATAATAGGCTAATACAAATTACAACCCTCGACTTCTTTGTGCGTCTAAAGGCAGAGTAGCTTGTTGTTTGTTGCTCTGTAAGAATGGCAACAATATTTGCAAAAGGCTAATTGTGCCAAAACGTAATTACATGGCTAATTTGGAAGCAGGTGTCTGAGAATCTGGTAATGATTGAATGCTAATGAAACCGGGCCTACAGCTTCATAGTTTTCACAGTCTAGTAACTCGCAAAGCATGAACGAGTGGCCACACAAAGTAAGTTACATTCTTACTATACCAAAGAGATGACATCAACACAGGCCATTAAGTGCAATATAAAATATTTAATCAGCATTATTTTATGTTTCACACAGTATGTTTTCATGTTATGTTTGTTGACATAGAGCCGGCTTCATATTGTCATTTAAGTTGTAGATAATGCTTATTAACAGGGCCCTGATGTCTGATATAGACCATAAAATCAGTATTTAATGGTATCTCATGGGCTTCAATGATTTAATCAATAATCAGTTACCTCATCAATTCTAATTACAAGTGGTATTAAATTTGAGGGAAGAGCAAGATCAAGCCAGAGAAATAATCAGGCTTAAAGAGCGCTCTCTTTTTGCATTTATTTCTCTCTCTCTCTCTCTCTCTCTCTCTCTAGGGGATGACTGGATCCGTCCACACTGTGAAATACCTAATGTCTGTCTGGACTGGTCTGCACATCCTCCATTTCACACCTCACACACACACACACACACACACACACATACGCATACACACACACACACCATTCAACACCCATTCCAATAGCAGTGATGAAACAGAGAACATTGCATTTTGTGCGCTTATTTCTTTGCCTTTCCAATTTGTATTCTCTTTCCCTCTCTCTCGCTTTTTTTTTTTTTTTTTTAAAACGACAGACTTTGATTTGTTTGGCGAGATCGAGGCAAACTTTCCTCCCAACTGCTCTCTCAGCACCTTCAAGCCTCAGCATCTCTCTGCACTGACAGTTCCCAGGCTCTTCCCACACAATAGGTCACCCACCCATCTATCCCCTTCTCAGCTGTGTTACTCCCCTCTCCTATATATCTACGAATCTAGTCATTGCTTTCCTGATGTGCCAAATATATCTCCCACCCCTGGGAATCACTGCCACATTAGCTTCCTGATAGATACTGACGTTCCCATTGTGCAAGGCAAGTCTAATGAAATGGTGATGATGATATTGACTGCGGGCGGCTTGCCAGCCCACCCCCCCCTCCTCCCCACACCACTCACAGGCATGCACATATATATATATATATATATATATAGCATATACACGCACAAAATTATTACAGCAATCTTTAACTCCTCATTCAGAATCCACAGTTCAATGCAGGCACTATTTTTCTTCTTGTAGTTGTTAAATATTAATGCTGACCAAAACGGTTAATTCACTTACATAATTTACTCCTTTTTTGTTTACTTCAAGACAGCCACTAGGCCACTATATCTCTCTCAGCACTGAATGTGATAAAAGCGTTCAATGTTACAGCTAAAGGCCTCTACCTCCTAAAGTAATTATAATGGCTTACAATTATCTAAATAGCCTCCTCTTATTGACTGCGTGGTCCAAGGCTTGATTAATCTTGGCAGAAAGCAAATTTTAGGCAGGAGATTAATAGTCCAGAGACTGCAACTTGCCTGTCTGCGGGGCCTGGGTGTGTAAACCTAATGTGACGCTTGTTAAAGTTGAAAGGCTGCTAGTAAATGTCTCTGTTGGACATTTTCTAAAGCTGTAAGCACGGGCCCAGGAGCGATTACACAGCAGCTAACCAGTTCTCTGCATGCTGATTGCACATCATGTTCTTTAAATGAACAGGACAGCCCTTACAACATGACAGTAATGTAGTGCTTTGAGCCATTCAAATACTGTCTATACTGTTTGGCTCTTGCAAAATGCCATTTTTTTCCCCCTCTCCTGAATATGAATTGCAGGGCAGGGACGGTTAGGGAACATGTGTCTGTTGATGCTGAAATGAAAATGACAAACAACAGCAATAATGACATGATAACCACTTGGGCTACTGTTTGGCTCCGCTGCGCTGTCATCTAAATGCGGACAATTCTAATTCACTTAGCACTTTATCTCTGCTTCCTGGCTCAACACAGCACAGTATGTCAGTACAGAGGCGCTCTTTAGAAAACCCTTTCATCCTGCAAGTAATGACCACTCACAGAGCCTGTGACATTAAGCCACTAACCCCAACAAAAACAACTCTGGATGCTTCTAGATGCATCACTGCTTACTGTGTTAGGATGAGATGTGGGAGAGGACCACAGCAGGGCAGAGGGCCTGGATATTTCTCTAAATATGGACTTTTTTTTAATGATGAAGCACCTTTCTGTGCATATCCTCCACATCTCCCCATTTGAGTCCATGGTGGACTCAAATGTACCGAAACAAAGTATAGTACCTTTCCTCACAACTTTAGTTGTAAATTCCTTGAAGAACTGAATGCGCATAAATCCGAGAGAGCTATACGGAGCAGAATGGGCCTGAGAGGAATGGTGATTGCAGGGTTTTAAGGCGTCAGCAAGCTGCCGGAGAAATACAGAGTTTATTTATCTGTTCCTTGGAGGAGGATGTTTCACAATGGACAGTATATTGTATTTCTCACTGAGAGAAAATAATGGATTTGAAGATCTTATGTAGCACTGAGATAAAAGATTTACATCTTAAACGTTTAAACTGTTCATGATATGATCACCATTTATTCTAAAAATGATTTGAGCACTAACCTAATCAGGATAAGACATATGTTAATAATTGTATGCAAGGAGGGTTGAAGTTGTTTTGAAGGAAAAAGGAAGCCGTGCTCCTGTGAAACTGCCTAATGTTCCCTGGCTGGCATGCAACCACGCAGAGCAATCATCAGACACAATGACTTCTGCAAGATGGTTGCCATCACCATTACAGACTCACCACTGTTTTTAAAGCAGGCAGCAGCCGTTGTGGGTGGAGGGTGTCTTTTGGTTTTCTCCGTACATAAACCCTGATGGATGCAGGGGAAAAAGGAAACGTGAAAGGCCAGCTTTATGTTTATACAACAGGTTATGCATCTTTGGCAGCAGCCTTGGCTACAGGCAGTTTTTCCAGTGATAACCCAGCCGTAAACACCAACTTTGTGGAGCTCACAGCACGCTTCTAGCTAAGAATGAGTCATAGAATCAAGATTGTGACTTTTGAGGCTGTAATAACTATCCTGTTAATTGACTATTTGTCATGTAGCTGAACAAATTTGACATATTGATCATGATTTTCTTGACTGACGCCTTGACTGACACATATTGCTGTGTGGCATTCAAGTTAATTTGCATTGCCTGTGTTGCTGCCTTAGTGATTATGGGTTAATTATTTCAAATTTAAGTCATTTTTCATGTGGTGTTTTCTTTATTTATAGGTAGACACTGACCCTCTGCTCTTCATCCTGCAGTGGCTCTGTGACAGTCAGATCCACTTCCCTGGAGTAAAAAAAAATGTCCTGTAAGGGCAAAACAAGTATGTAATTGTAATTTTTCATTCTGCAGGCAGTCCATGACAATCTTATGTTATCGTTTCCTTTCTGATCTATATAATCATCATCACACTTTGTCAAGGCAAACATATTGATGTAACTATATGCATGGTCACGTTATTGCAAACAAGGTTTAATAATTTCAGCAGCAGCAGCTGAAAACTGGAAAACTGGTCTGCACACTGTGAGCACTCGACAACCAAATGAGTGTACAACAACGTTATACAGAAGTTCTTTGCCAAAGTATTCACTCCGATGCTTGGTTTCCTCTCTTGAGTAAGGGTGCAGTAGAGACGTGTGGCATCACAAGATCCCTCTCAGACCTCAGAGGGAGGACATCAAGGTGAGCACCAGTGGACACTGACGGGACGGCTGATGATTGATGAGGAGAATCGCAATCCTGAACACGTTTATTTCAAATTATTTGATAAGACCTGCTGCACTACAGAGATACTCAATTACGTATTCATTAATCTACTCCTTGAGCCCATGTTCCTCATGATAGAGGCAACGATATCCCATATCATCACTGGATCATATAGACAATTTCATTCTCTCCCCTCTGCCCTCGCTCTCACTTCTGCTCTATCACCATTACCCAATAAAAATCTGAGGCTTAAAGCTGTATAATGAAACTTTTAAAAATAAAACCAAAGTGTTTTTTCAATTACATCTCCTGGCTGTGCTAATGGATAAAGATGGTGACAGTTTACTGGCGAGGGAGCTCATTAATCACCTTCCAAAAAATGTCAGGTGGGTTGTAATTTACCCTGCAGATCCCTAATCAACATTCCTTTCACAGGTAGCCTCAGTCAAGCAGCTGAGCTACAACACTGGGACAAAAAAAAAAAAAAAAAAAAAAAAAAAAAAAATACAAGAATGGATTATAAATGACTGCAAACACTGTGATCAAAGCTATGCTGATTCCTCACCATAGTGCCCTTGAGCAAGGCATTGATAATGTGTGTGTGTGTGTGTGTGTGTGTGTGTGTGTGTGTGTGTGTGTGTGTCTGTGTGGAGGTAGTTAATTCTAAATCATGCGTCGGAGTACATTTCGTGTGTGATATCACAGGGACAGGCACTGAGGCGTTCACAACATGTAAACACAGGGGTCATGTTGTGCCATACCGGAAGTGCTCAGATCCCGGAACCACGGGAAACTACTGTCGCCTGCCCCACACAGCAGCTAGCAGTACCGGCTGCAGACTCACAGGGAAACATGGGAGCATCTCAGAGCGTCGACATACCAGGTGGAGGATCTGAAGGCTACCACGTCCTCAGAGTAAGAGCAGTTTTCCCGTCGTGTCGTTAGAAAGAGAGCATGTGACGCTGGTGACAGACAGATATCCAGCCGCAGACATAATGCTGACACTTTAGCAAGCCAGCTAAGTTCATAGGTAAACTTGTTTCGCAGCCCTGTCTGATGCTCAGCAGCGGTCTGGATAGTGTTAGTTACCTCCAAGTGCTCCGGTGAAGCTTGTGAAAGTGTGTTTATGAGCGAAACCTGCTTTATTAGCGGCATTATTGGCGTGCCATCACCGTTATTAGCTTGTCATAGGTGGCTAGCATCAAAGATAACGAGGGGCGAGATTTGCGAGTTGAAACGCTGCTCGGCTTTGCGATACATCGCCTTGTTATTAAACGTTCTGCGTGTTATTTTGTGAAACAGTATATCATATAAAAACTAGCTACACTCAAAGGGACGAGGGAAGTCAGAAATAGTGAATAAGGTCCAAAATTATTTGCTTGGGCAGGCACACCGAGGACTACAATCAGTGTTTTGCTCTTGATCACATGTCGACTCTCTCGCTTGTAATTTATCTTTGTCTGCTTTCGGAATCTGACTGGTTGTTGCTGGAATATCAGGTGCGGCTGCTATAAAAACCTGTTTTCAGACTGGTTGTGAACTCGCCTTTTCACAATACCATTGCTTTTAGAGTTGAACCTGCAATTCCTTTTTTCCCTGCCACCAGCTCCCCCTCTCCTTTTCATTTTAACAGTACTTTAACTTTGTATAGAAAAGCATTCAGGGCAAACTGTAGTGTACAGTGTAGCAGGGACAGGCAATCATGTGCCATGTAGGGGCAAAATATGCAGGGAAAGCTGGTATATTTTTCGCACACTACATGGCACACGGTTGTACATCTCCATCTTTGACCTGATATTCATCACTATTCAAAACAGTCTTGAGGTCTTTGCATGTTAATCTATGTCATGTTTTATATCTCATATTTCTCATAAGAATTAATTCATTTTTATATAATGCTCAACTAAGACATCAGGCCAGACTGCTGTTATACAGGTTTTCCACACTGTTGTTTTCTCTCTGCACACATATTTCATGGTTGAGCCCTACTTAAGCATATGTTTGTTCAAGGTAGGGTGGTGCACTCACTTTATGCACTCAAGTCCAACCACTTTTTTGGTGGATGAGAAAAGGGTTGATGAGAAGGGAGAAGTTTCATTGTCTCTTTCATTTCTGAGATACGAGGTATATCGGCCCAGATGTAACTGTCAGATTCCTTTCATCTCTATTTTTAGTCCCTGCTCCTCTTCTTCTCTCCTTGGGTGTTTGGCCATTTTTAAGATTTCAAAGGCAGCATTATGCACTACTGTGCTACTGTGCATTTGTAAGGCCTCATCCTCTTCTCTCTGTAGGTGTTGGTTCAGCAAAATGGCATTATACTGTAAAACACAGTGGAAACATCACATCTATCTATCTATCTATCTATCTATCTATCTATCTATCTAGATAGATAGATAGATAGATAGATAGATAGATAGATAGATGAACATTTTAGACTCATTATTATTTTACAGCATTAAGCTAAACCTTAACAGTTCCATTTATCTATGTATGTTTTTCTGTCTAATATTTTGAATGGCAGATATGATTTTGTTCAATATTTGATCTAATTGTAATGTTGGTAAAATACCAAGATATTTCATTCTTGTATGCATCCATTTAAAAAGGTGTAACCATGGAGGATAAACACTGAGCAGATTTTTGCGTTTCCTGACAAATCAAGAATCTCTGAACAATGCGAATAAGCACAGGATTATACAGTATTAAAAATAATAAAGAGGATACAGTAATCTCCTTTTTAGTTGATGAAATGTATTTAAGTAAAAAAAAAAAAAAAACAAGAAGAAGATGGTCCTTCAGCCTGGACAGCTGCCCTCCTGCCATCAGCTGTAATATTTATTTCCAACCATGACAATTTTGGATTAGTGTCTTGTGTGTCTCTCTTGCTTATTTTTTCCCATGATACTTTGTTTTGCAGGTGCAAGAGAACTCCCCAGGTCACCGTGCAGGACTGGAGCCATTCTTTGATTTCCTAATTTCTGTCTGTGACACTCGCTTGGTAAGTTCAGTCACATGGCAACAATAAAAGTCAGCACATAGCAATATACTGGACAATATAAGTGTATTTATCTCTGACAGAACAAAGACAATGACAACCTCAAAGAGCTGCTGAAGCTGAATGTGGAGAGGCCCATCAAGATGCAGGTGTACAGCAGCAAGACGCTGGACGTGAGGGAGATCACGGTGACGCCCAGCAACATGTGGGGAGGCCAGGGCCTCCTGGGGGTCAGCATCCGCTTCTGCAGCTTCGAAGGAGCCAATGAAAACGTTTGGCACGTCCTGGTGAGTGGGATCCTGGGCCGTTCTGATCAATAAACATTCATTTTCCTGATCTGATTCATGATTTTTGACAGTTTGACCAATCATGAGCTTGGGGTTATGAGGTTTTATCTGGCTTTTTATCTTCTTAAAGGAACAGGACACTCAAAATACATAAACAGAGTCAGCCACATTATTCTAAGCCTGCACAGTACTGAATGTCATCGTCTTTCTATGTTGTTTTACATCCAGGAAGTAGAGCCAAACTCTCCTGCGGCCCTGGCTGGTTTGAGACCCCACACTGACTACATCATAGGAGCTGATACGGTGATGAACGAGGTACCTGCCTGTCACACAGATACTGGCTGGCTTACACCGAGCAATGTGTTATTAACGGCTCTGTGCTTGTGCTGTTTCCCAACAGAGCGAGGATCTGTTCTCCCTCATTGAGACCCATGACGGGAAGGGGCTGAAGCTGTATGTGTACAACATCGACACAGACAACTGCCGAGAGGTGGTCATCACCCCCAACTGTGCCTGGGGAGGAGAGGGCAGGTAGGACACAGAGGAAACCAGCTACCTGAGCTTCCCATGTGTTGGCAGCTGGACACCGTGAACTGCAGTTTTTCTCATGTTCATGTTTTCACCTGATTTGAAGTATTATACAGTCATCTGTGGGCCAGCAACATTTCATCACCATCAGATGTCTGTAACTTCTTCAAAACCCATAGTTTTAGGCACAGTGACATTCAAGGTGTGAATCCCATCCAGGACCTTTGTTGCACCACTTCTCAGTCTCACTAACTTTCCAGGTTTTTGTTCAGTTTTAACTAATATGGCAAAATGCCAAGAAAAAAAAGTTTTGAATTTCTAAAATAGAGTCAAAGAAATGCACCTTATCGTTTTTGAGATGTACAACCTCAATAATAAACATAGAATTAACGTTCTCCACAATGTCAACCAAAACCGAACATTATAAGGTAGAATTTATGGCAGAGCTGTTGCACTGAGCTGCAATAGATTGTACAGGTGGACATGATGAAGTGGACACTGAGTGTGTATGTAGGCCTCGCTCCACTGGGTGGTCTTGTGTCTCCTTCAAGCTTGAGTCCCCTCCCAGAGGCCTGGTAGCCTGAGGGTCCTGCCATATCTCAGCTGTTCTGAGGATTGAACTCTTCTGGACAGAGATCTCACATGTTGTTCCTGGAATCTGCTGGAGCCACTCTCCCAGTTTGGGGGTCACAGCCCTGCGAGCTCCGATTACCACTGACACCACTGTAGCCTTCACTCCCCACATCTTCTCTGATAAACGTTAAATTATTTCAGAATTGATTTACATTAGGGTTAGGGTTAGAAGTTAGCATTCAGTAAAAATGATAAACATTTCACTTTTTGTTAGTTTTTCATCATGGACAAAACAGTTTTTTTTTTTTTTTCATGTCATCTTTTGTCCTCTTCCGTAATGGATTTGAACACCTGGTTTTAGTCTTAGTTTAAGTTTACAGTCATTTTGTAGCACAGAGTAATAAACTGAAACTTCAGAGTGACACTGAGTGCTCTCTGTCCGGAGAAAGCTGGACTCGGCAATCTTAGATTTTATTGCCTCTCTTGCTCTTGCTCTTGCTTCTCGGTAAATGTGTGTGTGCATTTCAGTGCCATCACATCACATCATTTCTAGGCGTTGAGCTTCAGTTTTTTTAAAAGGTCACCTTGCTGTCATTTAGGGCCATCAGTGTGGTAAGGTGCTCAGTGTGGCTTTAAGGCTGTTGTGAAATGTCAACATGTTGGAGTCACTGTTTTCACCTCACTCTCGCTCTCTGCTCCCTCAGTCTAGGGTGTGGGATTGGTTATGGCTACCTGCACAGGATACCCACGCTGCCATTTGCAGAGGGCAGGAAGATCAGTTTCCCTGCACACACTCCAGACCCCCCACTTAAAGATGGCTTTACAGAGGTGGTTGAACATCTCTTTGATGTGGACAATAAATCTTTAATATTTAAATATCCTGTACTCACACCAATCTGCTGCTTGCCTTCCTCTCCATTCTCTGGAAACATATTGTTTGGATATCTCCTGGGCTCCAGATGTATTCTTTGAGTTTAAGTAATATTCTGGTTTCCAGGTCCATCTCACTGCTGTGACTTCCACGACTCCCATCGTTCCTTCTGCTGTGCCTTCTTCTGCCTCGACTGGACTGGAGCAGAGTCTGGCCGGCCTGTCAGTCAGCTCAAACCCATCTACTGTCCTTAGTGCTCTACAGACAGGTGTGGTATTGCCTCCAACAGTGCAAGATATCCCATTTTCATTATAACCTTAGTAAAATGATATCTTATACCATCTCAGCGCACACTCAAATCGGCATTGAATGCAGAATTATGGGCCATTAGAAACACTGACCGGACAGTAGAGATTATGAGCAGGTAATTTGTTTGTAATAGTTCTGCCTGTGTTGCAGGAGCTCCCACTGTCCCCGTGCTCCCCACCCAGTTCCCCACCCAGCTCCCCTCGTCACAGAGCATTCCAGTAACCGGAAATCCAGCTACCACGCTACCAGGTTGGTAACAGTAATTTAATAGGACTGTAGCTCCTCTTGTTTGGTGCCAAAGCCAGCCAGTCTGTGAAAACCTCTGCTTCACCCGGCATCGTCTAACTGGCCTACTCTTCACTGCACAGGTTTAATGCCCTTACCTGGAGGTCTTCCACCCCTTCCTAACTTACCAAACCTAAATATCAACCTGTCAGGCTTGGGCCAGGTACCGCTACCGGGCACCGGTGGATTACAAGGAGGTACCTTTTTATCCCTTTCAGATTTCTTTATATGTGCTCTTTGAGCCTGGATTAACCCTTGAAACATAACCATGTCGCCAGGGCACAGATTTCCCTTTATTTCTTTAAAAAAAAAAAAAAAAAAGTTTAAAAATCTCTATTTTGGCATATGAAGTTGCAATTGTTTTTTGTTGGAAAGCGCAGACTCTTTTCTTACCCACCCCCACCCAAAAAAAATCGACTTTTTAATGTACTTTTTAATGTAATGTATATCTTTTTTTAATGTAAAATATTTAAAGTGTATTTTCGAAAACAAAATTGCATCTTCATAAGCCAAAGCAGGATTTGTACATATATGTTTTTGGAGGAAATGAAGAAATGAATTTCATTTAGGTTTCATAGGGTTAAGCTTAGGCTTACTGCCTTGTTGCTGACTGCTGCAACTTCAGTGATTCAGCCCATATATGCAGTTCATGGAAGCTTTTGCATTTGCTCTTCAAAACACAACGAAAAATCATCTCCTGCACAGGATTTGTTTTGTTTTGGGTTTCCAGCAACAGCATTTTGTTTGAGATAACTAGAAGAGAATCTGGATATTAAACATGACCAGTGATAGCTTCCACAGCTGAACACACAGTACTGACAGAAACTCAAACTTTATCAGTAGAAAATCAAAGTAAAAAGATTTATGGCCCAAAATGTCATTTAAAAAGTATCTGGTAGGTAAGCACTTTAAAGCTACCATGTCAGTCGTGTATTAGGATTAAAATGTCATGTGATGCTCCACAGGTCTCCCACCACTGGCTCCTCTTCCTCCCCTGAACCTTCCCGGTGTCATCCCTGGTGTCACTCTGCCTCCATCTGACTTTGTCCTTCCTCCCATCCCAACAAACATTGCAGCCCCTGCTGTCATACAGGACACCATATCTCCCTCTTCTACTATCCCAATTGAGAGTTCACTGACCAAAACCCCTGTCCCATCATCAGTGGCCACCTCTGAATCAAGTCATGTCACAGTGTCTTTAGAGTCGTCCTAGCACAGAGCATCTCTGGACAGGCTGCTCTCACATCCTCACATTAACAGCCGGTTTATTAGCTACACCGCCCTTCTAAGTGCAAGTCCCAACACACTGCAGAATGATTACTGCACTGGATCTCAGACGGGACAGCACTGCTGGTCTTATTGCACAATATAGCACCCATGGTTTACTGGAAACGGTTTGTCAAAACAGCATCAAGTCAGTAACCGTGGGTCAGAACAACATTAAGACTTCACATCTCAATCATTCTCATAGAGAGCAGACAAACACTATGGTGTGCTCGGTAAAATGGCTACAAACTGTAAATTACTCAGTAATTAGGTCACCGTGTTAACTATCAGTACATCTGGAATCACTTATGTATGAAAGCCCATTTTCTTTGCCTCTAATGTATAGTGGGGTCAAACCGGAGGGGTTCAGCACAAGACAGGGCAGTTCTAGTAAAGCAGTTTGTGTGTGCTGCAGCACTATAGCCTGAGAATCTCCTGAATTGTCTTTTGATGTTCAAAAATAAGTTTGTAAAGTAAAACACTCTTGTCTTGATTAAACTGATGTATTTTCTCTACATCAGACTCTTTTCCTCTAGTTTTGTAAATGCTTTTGGCTTTAGGGACACCTAGAAAAGTGCATGAGAAGCTCTGAGAAGCCTTGAGCAATGCAGTTCCCAACAAGACCACAAGGTGTCAGTGTAATCCCAGAAGTGAGAAGCAAAACCAGCACCCTAAAATTCAGAGAATTGTGCTCAAGTGATGTTGAGCTGCTGGTAACAGTGCTGTAAATTTGGTAATCATCAAGCTCTGAACTATTGTACAGTGTCGACCATTAGAAGAAAAAATATAACTTGGAATGTTTCCTGGTATTTATTATTTACTCTTAGCAGAACTGTACAATTTATACCCAAAGTAGATCATACAGCCCTTTAAAAAGTAAGAGCAACATCAAAAGCAGCAAAATGAAAACACTCCAGGAAACTAGTTTTACAAGGGGAAATTTTAAACTTTTGTACAGAATGGTACTGCTCAATTCAAAAATTTGAAAATTATCTCCTGTACAGCATATACAGTTCTCTCAATTTATCTGTTTATTAATATTCCTGCATAGGATTTGTACATTGTCATTTTTCTACATTTGGTTATTCTGTGCATTAAACATTAGTATGCTGCCTGGACCTACATGTCACTAGATGCCACTTGTATGCTAAACATTACATTCTCATGGCTAAGTAACTCAAATTAAAGCCTAACACTTCTGAAAACAAAACATATAGCCAAATTAATGGTGAAATCATTGTAGTTCTACATAAACAATGACTGTCTGATGAATGTCTGCTCCTTACAGTAAATTAACTTCTAGCAGCTGAATCATTTGCACCCTGGCAGGACCATGTTAATTATTCTAAACAGCGGGCTGCCAGGTCTCCCTTCGGCCCTTTAAGGCTTTTTCCATCTGCAAACACAACTCCTAAGTGTCCAGTCACATTTTCTTCAAGGTACTTTGTCAGTTTCAGTGCTCTTTCGGACCCTCAAAAGGTCCATTTACCCATGTTTCTTTAAAAACATCATTTCATTGATCAAGTCCTGGTAAACACCAATGAGAAGCCTGGCACAGGTCAGGAGAGGCCAAGTCAGTGTCCCGTTTCCTGCTCCTTCACCACAGACTGCTGCATGGTGGCTGGCTGTTCTTCTCCTAAATGCCCGGTCCCCATGGGAGCTCTGCAGGCATGGGAGCAACTTGGTCAGTTTGCCTTTCTGTTGCAGTGCAAAGCTGTCAGTATGAGATGATACTGGAGGAGGCCGGTCCCGAGCCAGCGGCACTCATCTGCAGGTTCCCCGAGGAGCTCGACCTCCTCATGTGGGGCAGCAGGTAGGAGTCACTTCCCAGCTGGTGGACGTCAAACCGGTCCTCCTTCCTGTATGCCAAGCACCGCCTTATAAAGGCCTGGAGGGCAAGGAAGAATATTCAACATTTAGACTTGAGCAAATTTATGACGTCTTTGTTCAGTCAGGTTATCTCACTGAGTTAAAAAGAGACCTAGGAACAGCAGCAAAACATGTACATTATAAAAGACAAAGCAATCATGTTAAAAACAATCAATTAATCAATCAATTGTTGATGGTCATAGTTTCTGACTAGCAAAAACTGGCAACAAAACAGTAATTCCTTTGAAGAAAAAAATCCACTCTCAAATGTCTTCTCACTGTTACAAAAATGTATGATGTCCAAGGCGTTTCAGGAGTTTGTTTACTTCTTCAGTGTAACCACACTGAACTCAACCTGCCTCATACAACAAAAGCATGAACTCACTGCATTCAGCTGAAGTTAATCAGTACGGGAAGAACCTACATAGCTGCTACACCTAGCTGGTGCACAAGTAAATCCTCAGAGGAAAACTACCACTGAGGTGTAAACATGTTGGCAAATCAAGTATAATTCAAAAATAATATTTTCCTAAACATTTCCAGTGTAGCTACAATAATTTTCAACCCTCTGAAAATGTCCATGTCTTCCTTAAATACATTAGGTCAATTAAATGAAGCCATGGCTGCTAGTAAATTTAGCCAAGTGCGTACACACACAAGCTCATAATCTGATAATGATTTAACATGCAGCAAAATCTTAAGTTCTTTAGACACCGGCAGTCAAGAAAATAAATCCTGCATTTAAAGAACTTGCATAACATTATGACTTAAAATAAAACCTGGAAATTTCTGGCAAAACAAAATGACTGCAATTAGCTATGAGTTTGGGAAACGCATCTATTGCTGGTTTGAACAAGCAACAGTCTCACAAACTCCTGAAGTTGAGTTTTTCCGAGTGCAGAGAAAGTGAGAACTGCACCCCTTACTCCAATCACGTCTTGTGGTTGCGTTGCATTATGGAGAACAGAGAATACGGTCAGTGGAAAAATTTTTATCTTTGCCTCGTCTTTGACTGATATGTTGCCACTGCTGTATGTCTGCAAAATGCTCGATCTAGAAACAAGCCCGTGCTATTTTATTATGAAGGGTTGTCACCAAAACCTGATGTTTGCCATTGATGATGTTTTTTTTTTGTTGCTGTTGTTGTTGTTTTAATTAATTAATTTATTTTTATTTTGTTATCATACTCCATTGTATGCATGACTTCTCAAAGTTGGGGCAGTTACCGTGGGAATAAGAAAAACACACCAAACAACCAAGTGTGCCCAGGATTTCAAGTACATCGCCCACGGCTGTTTTTCAACAGTGCTAAGGGTGGATTTCTCTTTATAACACTTAAGACATACACAAAACATCCACTACAGCAATATTAAATTTTACAATGGCCACATCACTCTCTCACACAGTTCCTCTCGCTGTCTGACACACAAACAGACACATACGCCTACCTTTGCTTCATTACTGGCGACAGGCTTGACAGGGAACTGAACATCGGTAGCTTTGAGTATGGTGTTTTCCTGCAGGATGTCCTGTTGTGACTGATTGTGGCCAAAAGGCTGGAAAATAAGAATAGAAATTTATTCTTATTAGGTGAAAGTTACTGAGGAAATTCTGCAGAAGTTTGAACATGCGCTCCTTACCTTTCTTCCATACAAACACTGGAAAAAGATAACGCCCACAGACCACACATCCACCTTATTGGAGATCTTTGGAGGCTCTTTACCGACCACAAAACATTCAGGAGGCAAGTACCTGGCCGGACAAAAAAAAAAAAAAAAAAAGTCATCTTAGCTCTTTAAGTGTCTGTACTAGTTGTTTGTTATCTTACTCTTATGTGATGTATTTCTTCTTACCAATAGGTGCCTGCACCCTGTGATGTGAGGTCCATCCCATCTACGCCATAGTTGTCATCATCCATGATTTTAGATAAACCAAAATCTGTGATTTTGATTTCCCCACAGGCAGTGCCATCCACCAGCAGGATATTACCTTTAAATCAATGTAGAATAAGACATTACTTGAGAACAAATGCCACAATCCCTCTTCAGATAATTTTGCGTCTTAAAAAAAGCTATTAAAAGGTTGATGACGACATGGTTTTTGCTGGGGCCTGTACCAGACAAAACAAACATGTTTTCTGACATCTGGAGAGTACGATTTGTAGGCCAGGGCATCTATAGCACCACACCACTTCATTTATAGCACAGTTTTGTCATACATTTCACCATTATTGTAAAATGGCAGCTCCTGCAATTTGGATATTGCACTTGTCCACACTGTGATTTCAGTAATATTTCAATACTTTATTGTTCACCCCATTTTGTGATCACTGCCAGTCATTTTGTGTAAACTCAGTGTGGAGTAATTATTACACTGACTGAATCCTAGACTATTTGATCATTGTTAAGAGGGGTGCATTTACCTGGCTTGAGGTCGTAATGGATGATTGGAGGCTTTATTTCATTCAGGTATCTCAGTGCATTCACAATCTGCATGACTATGGACCGTGCCTCCTTCTCCGACATTAGCTTGTGCTGTTTCAAGTAAAAGTCCAAGTCATTGCCTTCGCAGTACTCCAGAACGGTGCAAAATCTGTTGAATGGAGGAATCAATAAATAAGTAATGTGGTCCACCTCTAAAATAGCAACAAACTGGGGAGTGCTGTAAATGCATGAGCAAGAATGCAGGAGTGACTAACGTGTCTGTGTCCAGTGAGAAGTAGTCGTAGAGTTTCACAATTCTGGGATGATCCAGCTGCTTGTGTATTCTGTACTCTCGACATGCATGCCTGCAGGGAGGAAGGTGATTATGCTGCCGCTGGCAACCAAAGCAAATGGCTGAGGTAGAGAGATACAGGTGTTGAATTCTGGGCTGCCTGGATAGCCAGACACTAGACTTGTGGAGCAGAATAACACCACCACACTCAAAACTATAGGCATCGAGGTGACAGAACAGCAGTCAAGACAAACTAATTGACTACCCTCAAGTAAGGTCAAACATTTCAAATTAGGGGCCCACGTACTTGTGATAGTTCTCTTTTTTCTCTTCTCTCCAGTTCTTGTTGAGTTGGTGGATTTTCACAGCAGCGTATCGTTGCTCGATCAAGTCAAAAGCCTGTAAAAATGACAAAAATTACCTACTGAGTACAGCTGTGCAAAAATACAATACATGTGATTATCACAAATATTATTTATCACAATACTGTATCAGTTCTCTAGCCTCTTGTATCTATATTCACTGTTCATACACTTGATTTTCATGTTAAGGCATCTGCCATTTTAGTGCACGGTGCTAAGCAACTGCATCGTGTTTTGCGTGTTAATAAACTGCAAGAGGAATTTTGGATTACATTCTTTTGGGCTGGTTTTCTTACCCAACCTCTTTATGTACATTTTCAATCAATTTTACAGAGTATTATGTATCCAAATAGAAACTGTATCATGACCCAAGAATAATGATACATATTCTATTAATCATGAGGTCCTTGCCAATATCCTACCACTGAATATAATTTCTACTAGGTGCAGTATTTCCCACTGAAAATTAAAGCATCAAAAATCAATCACCTACCTTGTAAACTTCACTAAAGCCTCCCCTCCCTAAAAGGTGCAGGAGCAGATACCGCTCATTCAAAGTTGGATGATCTTTAAATCTTTGGATGCAAAAAGCACAGAAAACAGGCAAAATCAACAGTTACAGACAAAACTATCAATCAGTTTGATTTGAACAGCAATCTTATTGTGCCAATGCGTGAACATGACTGCCAAAAGCAGCTTTGTGTGTACTTGGTGACCTGACGTCAGTGAAGTTGTCAGCATCACAGAGACAGAGAACAGACTCACTGTGAACTGTCTTCGTTATTTATTCTCTTCAGCTCCCGAATGTGAAGGTTGCGCACTCTCTCCAGACGCTCCAGCTCCGCCTGGATCTCAGCTTCTTCCTATAAATGATTCAAGCACACAAACACACAGGCGCACAAGAGGAACATCAGAGCATTGACTACAAGGAGAGGGAGCTCATCAAAATCCACTTCTACTCGGCTGACTAGTTCCGTATTAAATATTAACGGTTGACTTGGTAGGGAGTCTGTCGGGGGCCGACTGCGATGCTTATTCATCAGGAAAACAACGAATACTTCGACAAACTACAGGCTCACTCCATCCTTAGAGAGATTTGCACAAAGGCACAATGGTTCAGCTCATGAAACAGGAAGATCAGGATGTGTGTCATATGTATTCAGTTGACTTGATCTATGATAAGACCCATTTCCACAGCTAAAAACAAAGATTTCCTACTTCATTTGCCACTTCACTAATACCAGTTAGCATTCGACTGCTGTTTAAAGGGACAGTGAGTGTTCCTTTTTTAACAATGGTTACTGGACAAATTGTTTAACTCTGCCCTGTGATGGACCAGGGTGTTCCCCTGCCTTCTGCCCAATGAACGCTGGGATAGGCTCTAGCACTGCCCGCAACCCTTACTAGGATAAGTGCTTTGGAAAAGGAATGAATGGAATAAACCTGTTATGTCCTTTGTCTGTCTTATACATAAGAGCCAGCAATGCAGACAGAGACATCAGGGCTAACAAAGAGCCACACTGTTGCTGGCTCAGCTTCAGTATTTGACCAACCTTCTTGAGATGCCCAAGTCGCAGTTTGAAGATCTCTTCCTGTTCATGGTACTCGGCTAATGTCAGCCTTTTAAAGAGGAGAAACATGGAAAAGCAAGAAAAGCATTGGGTTATGTTAACAGTATTGCCATGTTTACTTACATTTACTTTCTTTAAGCAATCATCTCACACACAGCTGCAGGCTTTAGAACTTGCTTCAAGGGCTTTGAGATGCTTTAAAAGTTTGTTTGTTCTGTATTTCAAAGTGTCATCATGATCAGCAGCAATACAACAGAATATAACCCAACATTACGGTGACTGATATGCAGGGCTTTTGCCTGGGGATATGTTGCTCTGAAAGCAATGTTTTATACAAGGCCTGGACTCACAGCTGAGGTAGGCTGGGCTTTAGAAAGGGATCACTTTCTGCTCCATTCACTGCCTTTGTTTTGCGTTGCTTTGGCTCAGAGTTTGTGGTTGGTGCTTGGGAGTTGCTGGAGGATGGAGGTTTCCTCTTGGCTAAAAGTTTTCTCTGCCTCTCAATTTCCTCTCTCTGTTGGTTTATCCACTCTTGCTGTCTGCAGATGAAAAACACTGTTTAGTGTTAGATGAAATCAATACCATTTCTGTACAATGTATTCCACCCATTGTCAAGCCTCAAAATAAACCACAGCATCTCAGCAGAGCACTTGATCTGACAGAATAATACAAATGAGCAACAATTATTTTTGTCTTTAAAAAGAAACACACAAATCGCTAGAACACCAGCATTGTCTATTAGGGTTCCAATACTACAGTAGAACCTGTCCAATCAGTTCAGGCCAAATATCTTTCAATAAAAAATATGATTATAATAATCTCTAAAGGTTGCTGGGCAACACGGACAAAATTAATATCATAACAACCCTCAGGTTAATTCAATATGTAACATTATGTGCAGACGTGCAAAATCATGTGTTAAATTCAATGTCTAAATGTCAAGTCAGCGGTCAGGCATGAGACCATTCGAGGAAAACCTGAAACCCTCTAATCAATTCAAGAGTGACGAGGAGCTGCCAGTCCTTCTGTTGTAGTAAGTAAATTCAAAGCATGAAGTCCCGGTTAGAGGGAGACACGGGAGTGAAACTGTTTTCCCATCTCACTCAATGCTGATTTATTTCTTCCTGTCCCATCCCGATCCCACAACTGTTGCCATACAGCCAACCCCGCCCTGTTTACCCCTGATCCCATAACAATCCTGATTAGCTCATGTTTATAATTACAGAACTTCTTCTGAAACAATTTACATGAGGGAGATGAAACCAGGGAAAAAGAAAGAGGGGGAGAGAGGGAAAGAAGGGGTGCACTCTGTTTACAACATTGGATCTGGAGTTTATGAAGCACAGATAGCTGCAACTGATTGGGAGGTGGAGATTACAGTAACTATAACTGTAGCTTGATGATTTCATTTTGCGGCCTCCTGTTCTTTAGACTCTCTTTTCCCTCCCCGATCCCAACACCACAATGGAATAAACTTCTTGTCCTCCAGTTTATAAAACTGCCGATATAAACAAACTCTTGCTTGTGTTGTTGCAATACTCTGCATAACCACTGCACTTTTGAGCAATAATAATTCCAGATTGGGCTTTTAATTTAGACATTAGGATTGTGTATTGCTCTAACTCACTATCAGTATTTCATCGTATGATTCTACTGAGAGATGATAACCAAAACTGAGCTATCGCCCACCCCTTCACCTAAAAGCTATTTTTGAATAACTCGTTTTCTGCAGCACACCAACACATTTTTCGTCTCTTTAAGAAACGTCTTCTCTGTAAAGTGCATAGTAAACTTTGTTTGAGAAATGCTGCAGTTGAAGTCAGGTGTTTTCATTAGTGGTATTAAGAGTAGTACTAACAACCAATTCTTTATCCACACAAATGAGAGTACAGACAATTTCAACAAAAAGACTCTCACTTGACAAGGTTTTGGAAGGCATAGCCGTCTGTCCACTGTTCTGTGAACGAGGCTCCATGTCTCACTGTAGTGAAATGACCTAAACGTAGTCTGTCTTGCATGCTCTTCTCCCGGCAGGCCTGCTTCTCCTGGGTGCTCTGAAGGACGACACGAAATAAGTTTGCATACACACACACACACACACGTTAAACTGTTCATGAAAGCACAAGAGGGTGGGAAAATGCCTTTACCTTTTCTATGAGCAACTTCTTGCTCATGGTGATACATTTATTCAAGCGTTCTTTGTACTTTTCAAGTAATTTTTGTTGTTCATCTATTTGTCTCCTGAGATCACAGTTTGCCTATGAAGCAGAAAAAATAAACTTGAATCAGCAATATCACATAATTTTATTCCCAATCCACCAATTATTTAGGATCTTAAAAAGCTGAACATAATGTGGAGTCAGACTATACAACTTAAGTCCATTCTACACCAGTGTTTATAAAACATGACTTGGACTAAGTTTATCCATTTCCACTGAGTAGACTGTGCCGTTGTAATCCATCACCGGCCAGTTAAACCTGTCTGCAGGCGAGTGAACAGAGTACAACTTCACCTTCTCCTTACCCTTAGCAAATCATCTATTCTCCCCTCCTTCTTCTCAAGGTCGAGATTCTTAGTACTTTCAAGGGCAGCCAATTTCAGCCCAGTAAGGTCGGTCTGGAGAGGAAGAAAACAAAGTAAAGAACGTGTTCCAGAATTCAGAAATCTCAAAAATGCTGAATGTATTAAGGACCACTACCCCAACATCATTAAAAGGAGCACTAAGCAATTCCCAGCCAAGCCTCTTCTTAGCATTCTACCTGTTTCGATACTGCCCTCACAGTTTCATAAGGCCACTGGTGCTCGTTTGACGGTGAAACTGACAGTAATCGTCTTTGATGTGACATAAATTACTCATTACGATAGAAATGTTTATGCTTCACTGCTCTGTAACAGCAAATATGCTACTGTTATTACCAGTGCGAAGCTCATCTTCTACCGTCTGAGCTGTTCACACCAACATGACAGGGTCTGTGTCAAGGGACCCATGCCATGTAGGTTAAAACAGAACATTATGAATCAATGAAACACAAGATTTACATTATTTAAAAACATTTAGGGAACTATGCACACCTCCTTGTGTCTACCAAGATATGTGCACTAGGAGGCAGACTGAGAGGCACAAAGTGTCAATACAGCTTGCAATTTAAATGTTGCAAAACAAAATGAGCGAGGCATTAATACCGAACTGAACACATAACTGATAAGCAAACTGAACACCTGTGCATGTGCTAAATTTAACAGCCATTTCAGCTGCATTTTAGATGTATGTCAGACTAAGTATGCTTCCCAAATGATTGGGTGAGCTCCAAAACTTGACCGGCATATACAAAGTTTTCTGCCCTGACCCAACGACACACAGCCTGTTATCCCTAAATTATGCTGAAAATGTCACTGGATTACCACAATGTTTGCAGAAGCACAAAGATTTTTTTAATCTCTTCAATGAAGAGCCAATAATGGTTGATGTATTGTTTGTTTACACAGTTGCAGTTCACTACTGGCGTAACAGCAAGTAGCTACTACAGCTGCAGCCCACACTCCTTTTGCTCAACCCTTGCTTGTATGTGAGAAGCAGCAAGCCGGCAAGTACAAACGGAGCGCACCTGTAGCTGATCATAATCCCGTGAGCGAGCTCCACCTACAACTGATAGGTGCTGGGCATCTAAAAATCATTCAGTGATCTTTTAATGAAACCGTCAAACTGTCAGCTGGACTGTTCACTGTCATCCTCCTCACCTGAACAAATTTGACCGCTAGTTGCTTTGGATGCATCATGTGGTCCCCAAAGGACAGACTAGTAGGAGATGAACTATTTTGTCTAACCTGCAACAAGAAGTACATCAGGTTTGTTAGAAGACAATGCCAAATGGAGCAGCTAAATGGATTATGGGTACAAGTTTGTGGAGGACTTACAGCAGAGCCCTGAGCTGAGTGGGAATGTGAGTTCTGGGGTGAACGAATCACTGGGGGGAGACCTCTCACAGGACTGGACCCATTTCCTCCCTGGAACTAAAAGGCAAAGAGAGGACGAGTGAGATCACTGCCCACCACTTGGCAACAACAGATACACAAGTGGCTCCTTTTTCCGCCACACTGCTGTTATTTTAGAGACAGGATGCTGAAGTGGATTATGGCTCAGACGTTGAAAGAGGATTATTAAAGCAAAAACCACTCATCTAACACCTCCTTTCAATGTATGAAATATTTGATAACAAATAAATAACTCACATCAAAATAGTCACTAATTTTGGGTCCTCGCACAATGGATTTTCCTGTGAGGGAGAACACAGAGCATTGTGATTACTGCAACAATTTAGTTAAGCTGCAATGATCCAGAATAAAATTATAACCATCTTGAGAATGTGGCACTCACCTTGGCTGCTCTCCGATTGGTTATCAGGTTTCCTCTTTCTGCCCCTAGTTGATTCTGACTGTTTTTTCTCTGGGGTCTAAAGGAGAAATAGATTTTTAATCAATACAAAACAAAACAAAGCAGTCTTGACCCCTCATCAATATACATCTATTAATCTTCATATTTGATCAAGTAAGGAAGCAAAGTTTATTTATAAGCACCTTCTGCAGATACAAAGTGCTTTACATTAATGAAAAATATAATATAAAAGGGAATAAAAATAAATAAATTAAAAATAGCAATGACAACAAACAACATGGGCTGATGAGTTAAATCACAGCAACAAAATCAAGTGAGGAGACACATAAATAAGCACCTACCGAATAAGCAGGAGAACTGCCTCTTTTCACATCTGACCCCTATGAAGAGAGGGCGGGAAAAAGTTTTAGACCAAAACATTGACAGCATCAAAATTTACACAGAGGGGTATTCCTCTGAAACCATAAAATGCCTTTTAAACAATCAACACTGACCATAGAGGTACAAAAAAGGACTCTATGAACTAACTAATCTATGCAAATTTCAGCACAAAGATGAGCATAAAAGACCAAACTGAATGCAAATCTGTCAAAATTACAGATTCTTGCTTTAAATTGAACTTCACAAAGAAGTGGGCCAAATATGGATATTACATTGATATTGTGATATGACACTAGGCTGCCGCGGTAGTTGGTACTACACTGTGTTCGGGCATACACCAATTACGTTATTTGTCCCTCCCCCACCATTGTTTTTCATGTTTATATATTAGAGCCCATGTTCATCAACTAAAAAAAACTCCAATCTGTGAAATAATAAGTGTTACTTAGTCAGATGGACACTACAATTATATACTGAAAGCGTCTGCTCTGTGCAGCAGCAGCAGAGTAGTGAAGAGTCAGATTTCACTTATCACGAGAGTCAGGATAGTTGACCAACATGATGATGATGTAGGATTTGGTGCCAAAGCAAAAAGCAAAAGCACTTCATCGCCAGTATTTCAGATTTAAATCCAATGCTTATATGGAACCTGATAATGTTAATGAGGCAATCTGTAAACTTTGATGACGGTGGCAAGCTCTGGAGGCAACACCTCTACTCCATGCTCACACACCTTCAAGTGCACCGCAAGACTGAGGCTGTTGTGTAAGTAATGGACCAACCTTCTAGCAAGTCAATCTGGGTCCAACCCACAGCTCATGTTTTGAGTACACATTATGTCGTGTGCAGTGTAATGATGTTTGCTGTTTTGTATGTTGTAGCTGTTGTTGGCGCCTATGTCGTGCATTAACGTTACACCAGAGAATTTGCTTTGGGGTGGTGCAAAACTTTTATTGGACTCAGTAATGTAATGAGTGTAGTCGTCAACTTTGTGTGTGAAACATAGAGCAGAGGACAAACTAGTGCGAGTTAAATGAGATTAAATGTTTTTCTGTTATTGCTAATCGCCTTGAACCTCCAACATTGAAGAAAAATCAGATGCAGACCTTTGAGTAATAAATTTGAGAACCTCTGGTCAAAAAGAGATTAGGGGAAGATCTAAAGATCTAATATTAAAGATCAAAGTAAGCTCTCCAGAGTTATTGTAGTGTGATAACTGATTCTGTCCATATCACCAAGCCTCAGTGTCACACCAGCAGTACTATTTCACACAAGTTTAGGGCCACGGAACCCAGACAGAACCTTGCACAGTCAAACGATCTGCTGACAGGTGCTGGTCTGATTGAGTGTGTCACTGGTGCAACATTAGGGAGCGTGTGACGTATGAGGGGGCATCTGTGAGGATGACATCTGTGCACATTCAGCAGCTTGGCGACAGAAGAAGCCAAGGCTGCTTCACTTTGCCAGCCTCTTCTCTTTTCTCCCCTTCAAGAGACCCAACGGCAGTGACTTATTACACCAGCATGGGAGCGAATTACACAAGGAGAGCTGAAGGAGTATAGGAGCACGAACACCAAGTAACCCATCCCCCACAAGTCCTGGATGAAGCCACTGCGTCACACACTATACACAACAAAGAGCTTCAGATCCATTAGAGTTATACTCGCAGTTGGAGTCCTCCAGCAACATCCTTATATTCCTCCTATGACCGCCCTCGCCATCATAGGCTGTAACAGCGCTACGGCAAAGAAGACTAGCATTTGCATTAATTAACCCAGGGAAATGCTACCAAAACGACCAAGCAGTCGCACCAGGCTATCTACTGATGATCTGCAAAAACACAGTGTCTGGAGAAAATCAGGGTGCAGTGGCACAGAGTCTAGACACCCACTAGGTGAACCCAATTAAGAAACATGTCCTCACAAAAAGAGAGCAGTTTGGTAACAGCATGACTGCACTTTTTTTTTTTTTTTTTTTTAATTCAGTCCCTCAGAGCTCCAGTATAGGAAAAAGGAAAACAACAATCAACAATCACAAAGACAGGTCTTACCCACAACAGAGTCAGTCAGTGTCAGAGTGTTTTTTTTTTTTGTTTGTTTGTTTATTTGCCAACTAACGATACCTCTGACTCCTTGTCGCTTGAGGATCCCAGGCTTCCAAAACTGTGATTTGAACATTCATTGTTGGTCAGACCCTGAAACAACAAACTTTAGAAAGTTAAAACTTGACATGGCGATCTAAAAAAATACATCTTTTTGTCGATCAATTATGGTTCATAAATGTTCAGAAAAGTACATGAACACTCACTTTGGTTCCCCCGCTGGTGCTGCCAGTGCTGCCCCCAGTGCTGCCGCTGACCCCGCCCATAAAGCGAGCCTCCAGCAGCTCCTGTCTCCGGGGGTCCAGGCTGTGCAGCTCCTCCATGGTGCCTGGCAGGATTAGCAACAATTCACAGTATGAGCCGATGTTGCAGAGACAGCCGTAATTTAAGCCTTTGTGTACTCACTCAATAGCAGAGGGCGTATAAGCAATGTCTGCAATAAATATGAGTTAAAAATTCTGTCATTCAATCTAAGATCCCAAAAGGTAACAGTACGCTGAGTATGACTTAAATGCGATTTTCAAAAGGATAACCCAAAACAGTGCCGATTCTACATTTATTGTAAAATGGGCTAATTTTAGCTATACTATTGCTTCCAGTATATGTAGCATAAAAAATGGATATTTATCATGGTGAAACTTGCCCTACACTGTGATGTTCTTATAATTATTTTGGGCCAACAGTATAGCAAAATGCTGAATTTCCATTTTCTTTCTCTAGCACTGGGTTTTCAAACAGTGTTTCCATACATTTACAGGCTGAGCTGATATAATCTATCAAAACACAGCAAAGGAAACGGCACAATACCCACAAGACACAGGTGTTACATTAAAACTTGTAAGGTAAAGTATAATTCTAAAGGTAAAAAGCCATCTAAACACCACAGATTGGAATACTGCATTACTATTGTAAGAAACCACAAGAGCATTAGAGCGATGTTTCAACTGCTAGGCAATGAAGATTACTCTGCTCCTGTGGGACAGTTAAGTGAGCTCCCTGGGCTCCGGTGTCACAGCAGACTCTGAGGGGGTCTGCACACTCGGTGCCTGCTGACAAAACCTGTGCTTTAATGAGAGCACCATTTTGAATTCAGGGGAGGCTACAGAGTCTTGGCACCAATTCAGTCGGTGCAGTAGGTAAGGGTCTATGAAATCCATTCAACAGGATTAAAACACAATCAAATGGTGAGTTCCTTTGAGTTGCTACTAAGAACGACAAGAAAATTATCACCAACAACAGCTAGCAATAAGGTATACTTGTGGTGTAACACAGGATCATTCAAATATCACACAAACTGACAGCCAACCATGTCATTTAATGACACACTTATATCCACCACTGTAGCAACAGATCTGGCAAAAAGGTGATTGTACAATAGGTGAATGAGACAAGCTGAAACCAAAGTACGCCCTGCAGATAGGAAAGGGCAGGTTATGGTGCCAGCTAACACTCCAAAAATTAATGTGACTTCAGCTCATCTGTGAGGCAGAGGTGACATGAATGTGGCTCCGCAGTGCTCCAGGGAGCCGACACAGAAACTCCAGACAATTAAACAGGGCAAAAAATCTCAGCCATAAATTGAATTTTTTAAAAAATGTGTGGGTCCAAATAGGCCGAACCCCACTGATTTGCAACATGTTAATTACCTTGTGTTTCGCTTGTCTAATGAATATGCTCCATAAGCAAAAGCTGTGGAAAAGCAATTATCCTTTGTGTGTAACATCAGTTTCCTTAAGATAAGGAAATACCCATATGTAAACTGCAAAGTAAACCGTTTAAGTGTACAAACATGTATCCGGCATTGTGTAGGATTTCTGGAAACTTCACGTCTTAGGACACCCTCTAGTTATGGTATTTAAATAGAGTTTGGACAGAGAGGTTCACCCAAACATATATTCTGCACTGTAAATACCAACGTGCCAAAAACTGCATCAGATAAAAGCATGTGCAAGAACAGCTGAATGGAAAGCCTTCATTATGTACTCTACACGGGAGTGTGTGATGGAGCTCAGGCCGCTGTAACGTTGTGCCTTGCATTATAGTGACCAGCAGACAGACCTTATACAGCGCAACATGGAGAAACCTGAGAAAGGCCATGTAACAGGTATGATGCAGCAAACAGAGAAAATAATACTCCACTTACTGACTACACCCATTACAAAATAACATTACACAGATTAGTAAAAGAGATACAACCATGCAAAAAATCTTACACTGTTTACATATCAGGAAGTCCGGACTGCATAAGTTGTTTCATAGCATCTTTCTCACTGGAAGAAGGCACCTTGATTCATCAATATGTTATGTCCCAAAGTTCATAACTATCGGTCAGAGAGCTGTATGGTGCTTTTGACAGTCAGAGACCCCTCTACTCATGTTGGGGTGCTCAAATGTTTTTCGCCTAATGCTCATTGCCAAGAAATTGTTACCATCATTTTGGAGGAAAGACACTATACAAACATGGACGCCTGATATGGCAAACATATAGGCACTCCAAGAGAATTAGATTCAGGATGAATACCAACTCTCCAGAATTTGACATGACTTGAAACCCTTTCTTTGCAGACAATACGACAGTATTGTTCAGAATATGGTTGTGCACTTTTGGAAACCCCTGAGCAAAATATGTTTGCAACTCATTCTGTACGACCTACACTGTCAGAAAACCTGTTCTGCAATATATGTATGTGAGGTGAGAAGCAGGTATATATGCATGTTTGCTTATTCCCGGTGTGAAGTGGAGGTACAAAGGAGAGAACATAGCAAAATAATGAACGTGTAGTCATTTATATTTACATAAACCTCAGGAGAACTCGCCTTTTGACTTTGAATTAAGCTAATGGGGATCCAAAATAAACTATTGACTCTGATATATTCCTGTTACAGAGGTGATGCCTATCAAAACCTGATGCTCAATAAAAAAATACAGGATAATATGACCAAGCAGGTGCTCAAAACCATTTTTTATGAGGCTGCTCTAGTCTCCTCAAGGTTAGGGAGGGCTGCAACAAAAAGCACAAAATGGCCAGTGACTAAATGACCCTAACTGGGTCATCTGGGTGAAGATAAATGAATGATTGAATGTACTGATACTATACTGGGTCAAAATGTGAAAAATCGAGACAATTCCTGGTGATGCCTTGTACATTATATGAACCAGCCTATGAAAATGTGACGAAGCGTCCCAGTCTGGCAGCACACACAAGCACAAGAAATGTAGGCCAAGTTTGTGGCCTTGTCTGCCTGAAAATTAATTTTATCACATCATACTGGTGTAATGGTATCAGCTATGCTTCAACGTATTATCAACCTTAAAGTTGTGCCTGGATTTAGAAACACTGATGTGGTATATTTATATATGATTTCATGGACTGGCATTAAGAAATATTTAGTCCACTCATTTATCCCCACCCTCGACAGTTATTATCCCTCTTATACCATGGCTACTTGCCAAAGGTTAAAAACACAGTTCAGAATGAGGCGCTTTCCTTTTACAATTAACAATCCTTCCCCTGATAATCTGATTAATGGAAAACAATCACTGCCATCACACGCCCAACCTCTTGGAAAACTTCAAATCATCAGCAAATATGACAAACCTTGAAAACAACCTTGCAACAGTTTGATGTCCTGGGGCCGGATTCTCCAAAGGTTCTTAAGATTAAATTTCTTCTTAAGTTCCACTTTTTTTCTTAAGTTTGGGTTTAAGAAGAATCTTAAGATATTTTCGAATTCACAAACAAAATATCTTAAGAATCCAAACAAAAGATCTTAAGAATGTTCTCAACTTTATTCTTAAGATTTTTCTTAAGAATAAATGGGATTCTTGAAAGAAATTATCTTACTATTTTTCTTAAATAGTATCGTAACTTTAAGACAGGTAAAGGTTGTCTTAAGTAACCACATGCTGTGTGAAGGTAAGCTATTTTTCAAACATCTTTGATTAATTTAGAGCCGAATTTGATTATATAACATAGATTAATGTAGTAGGCTAATACCTTAATAATTTTACATTGTATATGTTAACATAGTGATAATCGTTATCGAAACTGTAATTCAGCCTAATATCTAAACCAATATTTAGACACATGTAGGCTATTGTTTCTGAGTCTATATGAGGACATTTTGTCAAGTGTCAGTTATATTTAGATTCCATTAACTAATAGGTTAGTAATATCGTCGCTGTCCAATACAAAGTATGTATCTCAATTTTTGAGAAAACACTTTTATAACATCAAATCAAAGTTGAGACTATAATGGATATTGTTTTGTTGTATTTTAGATGGAACTGCTGTGGGTTGCAGCTCGAGGCTGTTTGTTTACATAAAGGTAGATAGTTGAGAAGTTCGTAAGTGGAAAAAATTAAGAAGTTCTTAAGATAATGTGCAGTTCTTAAGAAAATAATGGGGAATAGCACTTGAGAACATTCTTATGAACTTCTCATTTTTCCTCGTAAGAAACGTCTTAAGATTATTAGTAAGAACTTTTTGGAGAATCCGGCCCCTGTTCCCAAAACATCTGAGAGGGGAAACTACGGTTATGTCAGGCAATGTTACTAACTGTAGGTCTTGCTAAGACAAGCATATTCATGTTCAATCTGCATGTTTGTTAACAACACTCACTAAGCCAACTATACTATTGCCTCTGACATATCATCATTACTCTCCCAAATTGACCATAAGCTAGCCTATGTCTACTGCTGGGCAAAGCCAAAAGGGACACTGCTCCATGATGAACTAGGCAAACTGTTCACGTCATGTCAAGTAACTTAAAATCAAGCACAGACAACTGCAACTCTCAGAACCACAAAGGTAAAGATCGAACATCTCCTATTCAAATGTATACACCTCACTGACCTAAAAATGTATTAGTGCTTAGTTGTTTCAGGTGTCCAGACATGCGTTTTTAAGCATTTGACATCTTTTAATACAGAGCTTTGGTCAGGTTATTATTATAAACATGTCCTCACCTAAGGTATTTCATACAACAGAATGGACAGGGTCCAGAAAAGCAAGCATGATGAGGTCCCACTTAAGCTTCTTATGTTCACAATCTCTTGAATAGCAGACGCCACAAATTTGAGAGGAAAACAAGGTCCAAAACACAGTTGACTTTTCGAGTTGTGCAATTAGCTACTCTGACAATTCTGCAGTAAGTATATATGGAGGTTAATACTAAACTAAACAGCCCCTGAAATCCTGCAGCCCTATAATCACCAATATGTATGCTGTTTTGAACATCATGTCAAAGCTCTCAAATTAATAAGTCAAATGGAAATCCCAAGCCACAATTTCACTTCTCAGTTCACCGGTGTCTGACAGGCAAATCTGAGGTTAAACAACTATTATTTTCAGTGTTTGACACCGAAGTGTTGACACTTTGCTGTGTCATTACAACCTAAAGATAAGCAGCTCTACAGCAGTTTGCTCAAAGCAGCCGCTGTGGGTAAAAGGAATTACAGGTCCAGTTAAAATTCAACAATCATCCCAGTGAGACTGTAGTTTTAGAGCATGTCTACAGTAGATGACAGTTATAACAGTTTTTGTCTTGTTGAGATGGAAGCCAAACCAAATCTCAACTTCCATCCAGAAGCTATCATTACACCATTTTACCATCTGAAATCCAATAAGCTATATAGGCTTTACTTGGGCAGAGAGGAATGCCCCTCCACCCCCACCCCCTTCTGATTCATACATGAAAACTGCCTCAATGCCTATTATCTATATTCAAGCCCCTGCAGAAGCAAGCGGTTGAACCCTTAGGACTCTTGCTGTGGATGTCATTTTAACTCCATGCTGCTCAGCAGAGTGACCACCTGTTTGTGGCAGACACTTGGAAAGTCATTAAAATCTCTGGCATGAGCCAGCACATTTTAAGCACAAGTGGGCTAAGCTGAAAAAAAAAAAAAAAAAAAAAATCTGCAATGTAACTAAAATAAACCCATGTCTTCCCAATGTAGGCTTTATCTGGTAATGTGCAAGTGTCACTCTTGTGAAGGCAGACCAGACAGCACTGATTCAGGTCAATCAATGAGCCATGGCAAGACATTCAAGGACGACCTCTGTTCCTAAAAACAAAGTTAGAAGTTCTCCTTCATGACAATATCCAAGTAAACCTACTGGAGAGGGGATGGGAAGAGGGAGGAGGTGTGTGTGTGTGTGTGTGGGTAATGGATAAACATTGCTCACTATATTACATTACCAAACAGCAATTAGAGATGTGCACAGCTAAGAGCAACATTTCTTTGATTGCGTGTGTGGAAATGCATGCGTGCTGCCACAGCCACAAAGGCAAGACAGCAAATTGTATCCAGCCTGTCTCCCAGGTGTGTCACTTGACTTTGCAGGGCATCTAACGCTAAGCTTTCTAGTTATCCTGACGTGTCAAAAAAAGGGCACTGGTAACAGCTGCCAACACAGCGGCACTAGCGGCTCAATTCAGACGCCGATTTCAACCCCCCATTCCCGCTGCCTTACTATGAAAAGTCGTCCCTCCTCGGTGTGAGATACTTCTCCGCCGTGGAGGATTAGTTAACGTTGGCTTACAAATGCAAAAACAAATTGTGGACAATCAAGTCAGAAGCTACAGGCAGAGCTAGCAACCCAGGTTAGCTAGCTACCACGCCAGGGAAATAACGTTAACAACCATCATCACAAATTGCTTAATTCAGTCGCTTCCATTTGTGGTATCATTTTCTTAGCTGGTGTTAATAAAACCGATAACACAGCGCGGACACGGTTCACGGGGTATTGAGGTAGCCTTTCCGCCCCTGTAAAAGCTTATTGCCGTTATAGACATAATTTTCTTTAGGTTAACTGCACTGGCCTGAGCACAGAAAGACGGTCCTGTATCTTCACTGCTACTAGCTAGCCAAAGAGGCTCCACGGACTTTGGAGCTGACGCGTTACTACAGCTAGCTTGCAGATTCACCACCTAGCTCGCTCGATCTCCTGGCCATTTTTAAGACAAATCCCTCCGTGTTGCACAAAACAACCCATGCGAACAAGAAAAGACACATATGCGTCTGATTAGGTTGCACGATACCTTCCTTAGCCTTCACCACTGCCGTGATATGTTGCTGAAAAAACAATCCGTGTTGGGGACGTGGAGAGCTGGGACCAAAGATGGCGTCCCCTCCAAACTTCCACTACTTTGGACACTCATCAAGCTACTTTTTTGTGTAAATAACACACCGCACGATTATTTTCCACAGGCTGTGAATTCTCTGATTGACGCCTCGCAATGCTCTTAATGTGGGCGCAGCTGCTGCCGTGGACTGAAAAAGTCTGATTATCCTTTTTTTTTTTTTTTTTTTTTTTTTTTTTTTTGGACACAAACCTCTTCACACCTCAGCAGTGCGTCCTGGCTCCTGGGCTACCTCTGTCTTCAAGTGGCCTGAAACGTCACGCATCGTGTGCAATGTGGGCTTTTTTTTTATCGCGAGGATGATGCATTTCATCAATATCAGTTTTATCTAATACGAGCACGAATCCAACACATTTAAGACCTACTGGCGGCTTTGCAAATGAATTATGGCAACTTTCACAGAATTTTTTTTTAATAAAAATATATGCATAAATATACAAATATGCATTGTGACATTATTATGCAAGCTGTACAATGTGTGAAACATCACTTGAAATAGGATATGCCTACTTAAAAGCAAAGGAATAAGGGAAAGTGCTTAAATAATAAAAGATATATATAAGACATGACTTCGGAGATCATAAATAATCTCCTTAATTAGTTCAGAATTATTTAAAGGGAAAATAAAATTAAAAAATAAAATCCCAAATCCCTGTCCAGTAACATTTTATAGATTTTTATTTAATTAGTCGGTTTCTTAGTTCATTGTCCATAGATCTATGGAGGTTCCTGTAAACAACGAAAACCTAACCATGAGCATTATATGTATGCACACACTGTTATATGCAAACCCAGAAAAGACCACTGATATTTGATACACATGTTTTTATAAGTTTATTGACAATAGTTTTGTCTGTGTTGCTCACATTCTTCATGGTACAAAAAAAAAATCTATGTAAGTACAAGTGCAGTAGTAAAATGCAGAAGGCCTAGTTCCAAATGGGGCCGTGCCAGGTGCGGTGTTAACATGGTGGAGGTGGATATGATTTCCTGTACTTGCTCTGCATCCACACCCGGTGCATTGCAACTTTCTTTCCTCTGTTCACTTGCAGTCGTCTGTCCTCCAGATTCTGCACCTCCTCCAATCCCGCGTTGACAAATAAGTTATGAACCTCCTCTGTAAAAAGACAGTATTGTCAGCTAGTCACTATTTAACTTAATGCACAAAAAACTGCAGCTGCCTGGAGTGAAGGAGTTTTGAAATACCTTTGGTGAAAAAGTAAACACAAGTTCCATCTCCACGTACGTAGAAATTCTCTGATAAGCACCGTCCTAACAGGAAGGTCAAATATTGAATTATTAAATACAAAAAAAACCTCAGGACACACAGTATACTGTAGTATACTAACAACATTATGTAAGGTCAATATCAAAGTAACTTAAATTTTGTATACATTTCAAAGATACACTTTTCAGAATGTATATTACTATTATACTGTAAACCCCAATCCATCCATGTCTTGTGAGCTTGACATATTTTTCTATGTTAAATAAACTTTTTTTTTTATTTTAATTAATTTTGCTAAAATATATAAAGCCTATTAGCCTTAACTAATAAAATGTTAATATGTAAGAGTAGTCACTTTCTTTTTCAATAAAATGAAAAAAAAATTCAATTTACATAACAAAAACACAAACTTACAACAAGAGCTGCAGAGTTATGCTGAAGACAAAAGTGTTTTGCTGTCTTAACATGAAACTGCCTCAATTTTCCATGATTTTATCAACTTATTATTTTCTGGTACACCTAATTTAGAAAAAAAATAGTAAAAGGAACTTTACATTCAAAGGCTGAGTACAGTCCATACAAAACCTAAATTTATGTTCTATTTTTTACATCAACACAATTTAAATATTTACATATGACATAAAATTACCAGGTTGCTGAATTTTTATGTTTATTAAACACAATTCACGATTCCCAGCTGTCTGGCTGGCCAGGGTCCTTTCTGATTGAAGTTTTTTGATTTGATTCAATTAGATTGAGTTTGAATAGAATTAAATGCTCAGAAAACACAAATTATTTTGTTGTGTGACTGAATAAGGTCTGTTGAACTGACATAAATTTCCAGTCACACAAGGGTCATGTGACACTGTTATTTTGTGCCTGGCGTACTCATAACTCGAATGTTACTGTACTGTACTAAACTGAAAATTTTCTGTGCAAGCTGTTTCCAAAAAAAACGTTTAAGTTGAGTGAGCAAATTAAGATTTAGAGTGAGACTAACCTTTCTTAAACCTAAGCTGTGAAAAGTCATATCTGCCATAATCACGGAGGAGAAACACGCCTCCATGTTTCAGGTAGGTAGACAGTCGGTTCACAACGGCTTGCATTCTGTCAGTAAAATGAAAAAGAGAACAATAATGTTACAACAGAACGAGTTAAAGCAACAAAAGAGCCAGGTAATTCTGCACATAATGTTATTTACAGTTGTATATTCATTTAATGCTCAAAACATAAGCCTTCAGTATCAATTAACCAAAAAAAAAACATTTTCCAATCTGAAATAAATTTCCTACATTAACCGGATCAAATATAAATAAATGCACGTGTAAATCAAAAATGGATAAATGTTTATCCATATCCAAGATGCTAATCCCTGCAATCTTCCATGTGCTGTGTGTGAAGCAAAATGTCAGTGTTGGGTATAAACCTCAATGTGTACAGTGCAAAGACCACAGCATTAAAATGATTAGCATTAAAATGCTTTACAATTGCCAGTTCTAAATGGAACACGGTGTAAAAGCATTACATTATGAATAAAGTAATCTGTGTCCAACTAGCCCAGACATCTAGGTTGCAAAGAGCTTTCATGCAAGTGGCGTACACTTAATATGTTGAACTCAGTATGAACAGAGTACGTAACAATGGATCTGTATTTAGACGTGGAGTTGGGTTTAGTAATGACATTCAGACAAAGCCTGGGGAAAATGGGAGGGGGCTGGCTGGCAGATGATAAATGACATCAGGCTCTCCTATCTTTGTCTCCTAACCTTCACCTACCGCTCTGGATGAATGGAGGAGAGCACAAAGACTGCCAGAATAACATCCAGGCTCTGAGGAGGAAAGGGAAAGGAGGCCACCTCCTCACAAATGTCATGGACAAAGGCATGACACACAGAGTGATCATAGTCTGGATGGTCCTGTGTGTGAAAAAAAATACCCAAAATAGTTAAAATATTACGCAAATTACACTCCAGCTTCATTAAATAGTGAATCTGATAGCGGCAGACTGAAGTCACTGGTAGGCTGCTACTGTTGCCACTTCTACTACTTGACACTTTGTGTACTGGAGCTGTTTTAAAATGTATTTCCCAAGCTTCATGCATATTTTTTTCCCCCATTTTTTCTCCATTTTCTCCATTTTTTGTTTCTTCATTACCTAGCAGTTGTGTACTTTGGATGATACATGTTAAATCTATAACATGAACACCCTGGCTCTGACCTTTGCACTTACTATTGGTTGTTTACGGTAGTTAAGGAATTTAAGCATTTTCCATTGTAGCACTCACTGTAGCTTATAAAAATTTCACTTCTCCCTCTGAAATGAAACAAAACAATGTCAACGTTCCTTCGTCCCTCGATAAACAATGAAATTAATCTATCTATGATTTAATTTGGAGTTGAATTTTTCCCAAAAAAACATCCATATCCAGAATATGTAGCTCAATATTGGACAGCAAGGGTATGACCACTGTAATTAGACTGCATAATTTGCACATCTAATAACGTAACCTCTTGCATATTGTGTAAATTTGTCTAGATTATATTAGTCTTAAATGTAGGCCAGGTTTATTGTTATTACACTGTCTGATATTCTGGCGGTGTTGTCCATTTAGACAGATTAAAGTGCATTTTCAGTTGTTTGAAATGAACACTAATAGAACTATGGGCCTTTTTGTGTGTCGTCCCACTACTTCAATTCATTCCTAAAACTGTGCAAATATGGATATCACTAGACTCCTTATTATCAGACTCTCTTTTCAACTTCTTTGCATTTCAATTAATCTCTGTGATGATTCAGCTGTAGCTTGGCACAGCTTGAAGTTATTCTGTAGCACTGTCAGGGATGTAAATTAGTGCAAGTGAGCAAGGGTCTGAAATTATCAAACCCAATTTGAATCATCATGCTGCTGAAAGAGAGCTTAAATACTGACACAGAGAAGAATTTTACATTACGAAACATGACTGCTTAATTAAATATAATGTTTAGGTGTCTAAATTCTTGTGATACCAAGGAGGAAAACGAAAGCGATAGTAAACGACAATTAAATAAATACCTTCAATATATTGTCATGTCGACAAAAACATACACTACCAACATATCAGTGCCAGTTTAACTGAGATTTTGTAAAACTTAATTTTCACATCAGTTGCCTACAATATTAAAAATGCTTACCTTGACCAGCTGAATTGCACGCGGGGAAAAGTCACAACAGTATAAAAATGCACCTGTTTCCCTATGAAACACAACAATAAAAACAAGCCCTGAATCATCACCTCCACAAGTCATGGTGTAAATGTACAATAAAGCATTTAAATATGTTCTCATATCAGTGATAATCCAACAAATATAGTAAGTTTACACTTTGCAAAAAAGGGAAAAAGCAATGCAAGGGTTAAAATGCTTGAGCTGCAAACGAGAACATGTGTGAAATGTTTTGTAATAATAATCCATGCTTAATTACAAGAAAAGTTAAAAAAAAGAAAAAACCATAGGAAATAAGAGACATAACAAAATGAGTATATTTCAAAAATATACTCACTTGATTGAGTTAACAACAGGAAATACACTGTTACCCACACCACATCCAACCTGTGAAGAAAAGACATTTTAATTCTACCAAGGAGCCTGACAAAGAAGCTTTGCATGTGAAATTACTCAATGCTTTCAGTGCAGTATCTTATAACCTAATTTATATATTATGATGTATTGTACCAATCAAAAGCCAGTAAATGTAAACATATTTAAAAACCTCCAAGATCCTGAAAGAAGCATGCTGTCCAGGGAAGGAAGCAGTTTGTGCAGCGGAGTCATCATTTTCTAGCTCCTCTCTCCGACACGAGTGTTGGCGTGCGGAAGAGTCTGTCTTTCTGTGCTGCTGAGTGAGACTACAGCGCTGAGGGTGCCCGCTCTCAGTGTCCCTGCCAGATCCTCGAGGTTGTGGGTGCACGGTCTGTTGCCCACCCTGACAGCCGTCTGTGGCGATGCTTTCTGCCCGCACAGGAAGCAGCTCTGGGAATTCGAGGAGCAGCCACTTGCGATCTTTGAAGAACTTGTCCTGGTGCATCTCATAAAACTTGTCCCAGTAACTGCAGGCCTCTGTATCATATTTACCTGGGAAGAGAAACCCTTTCAAGTTACTTTTTTTGTTGCAGTGTGACCTTTATCAAATCTAACTTGACAGAATCTTGTGACAGAACAAACTCTTGCTTGCCTTGTTCATTTAGAGGAATCCGGACACAGGAATTTTCTTTTGCCTTTTGACGGGCAGTCTCTTTCTCCTCCTCTGTCCACTGCACATGATCCCTAAAACATAATAAGGCATTTCAGTTAAGTATGAGTATAATTTCAGATACACCTATTTGTTTATATACTGAAAAATAAAATTCCCATCTACTTTTTCTGAAAATATTCAGATATGTATTTGTTGATGACATGCACTCAGAGTGTATTTTGAATTGTCCATGAGCGAATGTATTTTCATTGTCAAAATTATGTTTGGACATATGCCTGAACAGATTCTGATGTGTATTTAGATTTTATGTTTTTGCATCAAGACATCGTCAATAAAACATACCTGAATTTGAAACAATAGCATGCCAAAAGACAAATCCACTGCTGTATTTTACATTTGATTGACACTTCCAAGTGCTTCCCCAAATTTCAGCTGTCTGTTGTGAGCAGGCCTATGCTCCATCCCATCATCTACATATATGGTATATGGTATTTAAGCTTACTGATGTGAACCTCTCACTGGCAGATGTAAGGCATTGATTTACCAAGTGAAACTACACCATGAAAATACAGTACAGTACAGTTTTTGCTTATAACTGCCCTAATGATAACAACACTGACCACATGTTGTGCTTGAAGATGTCATCAGGATCAGTCAGAAATCTCGCCCCTAGTGGAGCGGGTGGTCTTCCTCCAGTGCTGTTTAGTCTCATGGCCAGTCTGCTGAAAACTTTAGCCACTATGGCTGGAGAGAGCCTCTGCACTGTATGCATTTTACTCTGTTTAACTGCAAAAAAAAAAAAAAAAAAAAAAAAAAAAATTAGTTGATTTCATACAAAATTATCATGGACACAAATTTTCTCTCAATCTTTCAAATACAACAATAGTTCCACTGACACATAAATCCCAAAGCCCTGATATAACATAATCCACACAACGTGCAATATGATAATAATTTATTTGCTGTTCAGTATCAAAGCATCTTATGCAAACGACTAATGAGGTGATAGCCTATACTGCTGTAATGCACAGTGCATCAAATGTGCACATGGAGAGAAAAGTGCTCATAACTGTCAGTAGTTTTCTGTCTGTGAATTTCGCTCAGGGTCAGCACCGGAAGTCTTGACCGTGCCCGGAAACAGGAGTTGAAGGACTACAAAAATGGAGCAGCCGGTGGCAGCTAACGTTAGCTAGCCGAAGACTACAGCGGCCAGCATGCAGTGTTATTTTATACCCTAGTTTTTAACTTACTGAATACAGTGAGTCGCTTACACACGAGAATCACGCTGGACGACACGTAGCTGACTTTAGGCCACACGTAGTGAGCTGGGTTAGGAGTTTTTAGTGAAGTTAGGATATGGAGGTTCCGGCTCCGCCGCGCTAACTTACACTGCTGGGAGCTTTCCTCTTCGCGCCAGGCAGGGTGGATATGCTGAGTGGATTCAAGCTCGTCCAAGTGTTTTTTTCTCAGGCAGGGCAGCTAAATTCCGCCTATCGGTCTTTGGTTGTGGTGTTAGGTTCAGCTCCCTGATGCCATGCTCCGGGGCAGTGCTCTGGCTCCCGGTGTCACCTGCTGATGGCGCCGTGCAGGAGGAGGACCAGCAGCACGGAGCTGCTGAGCCTGCGGTCCACAGGCAGCCTGCAGGCTGGCACTCTGTCCAGACTGAACATGAGGATCCTCAGGGGTGTTATCCTCCAGGTGATGACCAACACGGTCTCTTGAAATATTTCTTATGACTGATTTCAGTCTGGATTTGGGCGTTAAACACGTCTTTTAGGGCAGCACGATATGGACAGAGTTCCGTACCTCGATATTTATGCCAACTAGCTCAATAGGAATACGATATACAATATGACTATAGTTCACACTATTTAAAGTGTAGCAACAGTGAACATTAATTCTTGAAAAACAGCATAATTATACCAAATGGATGTAGAAACTGCAGTTACTTCACAATGTGTTTTATCAGAACAGAACAGAATAATCACTGTCTTAGGGTGTATTAAAATAAATAAAAACAATAAAAATCAAACATTTTGCTGCAATTTCTGCTTCAACAATATTTTAAGTGTAACAATGGTGAAAATTGAGCATTCTTCAAGAAACGGTGTAATAATGCCAACAGGATGCCTAGGTGGAGTCTAAGACAGTGCTTGTTTTTAACTATTGTTTTAGGATATTGTGTGTCTTTTATGGATGTTTTTATGTGCATGAATGTGTGTAGCAGACTCGCTGAATTTCCTTCAGGATTAGTTCCATCTCATCTCTGATCTCAGTTACTGTCTTAGGCTAACCCTAACCCTAAATGTGATTTCGTCCATATTGTTGCATTTTGAGATATTAATATCACACATATTCATATCTAGATAATGATATGCTAATGATATATCGTTCAGCCCTAATACCTTTACGATTATTAATTGTAGGACAGCAGAAATTTCATCAAAGTGTGGAGCAAGACCTCAAAATCTTCAATAGCGTATGAGAATGGAAAAATCTACTTTGAAAATTACCAGAATTGCTACAGTTGGTAAGTATGTTGTTCTTTGCCTTTTTTATCCCTGCAGATTGCAGCTTTTTGAATGTAAAAAACATTAGGGCCACTTATTATTTTTATGAAGTGACTTCACGTAAAAGCCATTATTGCTTGTTGTTTTTTGTTGTAAAATACATTCCAGTCAGAGAGGATAAAGCAAAGCTTGTTAGAAAAGGGTGTTTAAGTGCTGCGAGTGCTGAGGTGTGTGTTGTGCAAAAAAGGGCTGCAGCTCCACATGTTCCAGATGTTTTGTGCATTCAATGTATATTTACAGGGCTGTGTTCAGTAATATGGACAATATGGCAATATGTCTTGATTGTCACTCAGAATGAGTCTTCTGGTTTCAGTGTTCATTCTCAGCCTCAAGTTCTGTACAAGCTGCCTAAGCGGTCCAAACTTGAGAAAATTGAAGATGCTCTACTGTGTCAGAGCCCACTTGTAAGTGAAGCCGAACACCTCTTTTAAATTCATTTTAAATTCTTTTTTCTTTTTTTTCTTTTTTTTTCATTTTTTCAACATTTTTTAGCACTGAACTAGCTATAAGTAGATTTTTACTAGGATTTGTCAGACTGTGGTGTTCAAAACATGTGTTTTTATTGACAGGACAGAGCATTGACCTCCCCCTCTGACCACAAACCCAGCCTCTTGGTTTTGACAGCCAATAATTTCCTGTATCGCCTTTCAGCTGAGACAGGAGAGGAACTTCAGAGAGTTTACCTCTCCCCACACCACAAGTTCAGGTATCTCCACCCCTTTGAGTTGTTACAGTGGAGGAGAAATCATTTCTTTTCGGTTTTACTTTATTTTGAGTAAGCCCGTTGCCCTTATGTGTTGCTATTTTTGGTAGGTACCTTGGCTGGGATGTTTCTCAAGAGATATTTTATGTCAAGTCCATTCAAAATAAAGCAACATCTTTGGCACGGCAGGTAATGTGAATCCATATGGATTTATTTGATTAACTTTCATGGAATTTCAGCTTTACTACAGAGTGACAGTAGGGTGTGTAAATAGTAACTGAGACCATAGTTCCAGCCATTCATGAAATTTCAGGGCTATCATGAATTTTGAAGGGTGTATATGAGACAGTAAAGCATTAAACAAAGGAAGGAATAAATATAGTCATATAGAAAGCCATACAGGTAGTGCAGGGCAATATGGACAAAATACTATCATGATAAGTTTTTTCATATTGATCAATTTTGATAATAATCACAATATACAGTATGTTTAATTAAGCTCCATTCAAAAATTAAACAGCATTTTATGTGGACTAAAGTTAAACCCTGAACAAACTAGACAGTTTGTAACAGTTTAAAATATTTATTGTTTATTTACTGTTGTGGCATCTGATTGGCTACACTATTTTCTGTTTACATCATTTCTTCTGTGATTGGCTGGCTGCTCCTGTTTGTTTGTCTGCACCCGGGGCTGTTTTTGTTGCATCATCGGCTGTTTGTAGATTGTGTAAAAAGGACAGTGAAAGTTGTTGTTTTATGCAAAATAATCCTGAAACTTTATCGTTGTTGTTGTTGTTGAGGCATATTGTGATATTTATCAAAATCATCTCATCATACAGCTTCACAATCAGGGAATCTTACAGTATCATTACACACAGAATGGAAGTCCTCATTGTATGTGTTAGCAGGATGGCAGAGTTTGTAAACAGGCCCAGAGAAGATAAGGGAAAAAGAAGAATCCATCTTTTTCTTCTCTGAATTTGACAGGCAGGTATCACTCAGGACACACTGATGCACCTGGCCATCTTTCATGTTTTCCCCTTGCAAATTGTGGGCATTATGGAGATCAGCAAAAAGGTGTGCAAATGTTTTTATTTCCACAATTTCTAATTAGAGTTATATAGATATAGATGTAGATATCCTGCATGTGTTTAAGTGTTGATAAATCTTCATCTTTCAGGTGTTTGGGAACGGTGTCACTGATGTGGTTCTGTCCCAAGGTGTCCTTGCTGTCTCCTACAGCAGCAAGTCAGTGAAGCTGTACAGCTTTGAGCACATTGTGAATAAGGTACATATTCTTAAATCCGTAACGAGCTCCTGCAACAGTTTTGAGCAAGTTTTAATAAAAGAATTGAAAAAATAGAATTAGAAGAACAATGGTGTTGTCCCATGAATATGTACATATTTCATTTTTTTTCCTTTTGGGTCCTTTTGCTACTCACAGCTTTTACTCTAATGCATGTGAAATTATTTTGTTATTCTTCTTTCCAGTACATGACAAAGAAATTTGCACTTGGGCAGAAGAGTTCATTGCATGGAGGCAAAACAGTAGGAGAAGCTCCCTTGGGTATCCCAGTGAATATCCACTTCAGTGGTGCGGCAGTATTTCACTATGTCTTTTGGTCTGAGAGACTTTCATTAGACCCTAATGAGGACTGTGAGTAGGATTGCTTTCCGCTAAGATGAAAAAAAATGTATATAAATTTTTTTTCATCCATACTCCACAGATTGCCCCCCAGTGCTTTTTGAGGTGTCGTGCTCTGATAACAGTGTACAGATTGGAGGCTACCCATGGCACTACATCTACACACCACCTCACAAGTACCACAAGGGGACTCACCACATCTGTTCACTCGTGGATAGTGTCCTGGTATTTCAAAAGAATGTAACAATGTTAAAAATGTTGAAAATGTCAGTGTAAGGGCCACAGATGTTTTTAGCAGTCTTTGTCTCCAGCTTTTTTGGAAGACAAGGACAGAACCAAAATGTGGCCTTTTTTGCGGTTTTGTTTTGTATTCCTCAGTATTTCAGTGTGTGTGTGTGTGTGTGTTTTTTTTTACACACTACCTCCATTCTTTTCTTACAAGAAATGCTTTCCTGTATTTCTTACATTTTGATTTTCACAACCCTGTTCATTCCAAAAGCGTCATGAAATATCAAGCACCATTAATGGGCACCTTTTATCATTTCAAGTGTGTATTTTTTCTTACCTTTTCCAGACTGAACAGTAAACAATTTGTTCTGGTGCTGTGTAGACTCCCAGTCACAAATCAAAGCAAGAGAGTCTTACATCCAGTACAAATGAGCAAATGAACATCGTGTTTACACCTCTTGAAAAACTTTTACTTTGAAGAGCTGTAAGAGAAATAGTAGCAATACCGTTGTCACAGTGTATGTACATTTTTATCATAATCTGATATTATTTCTCATAACCTTCCCTGCAACACAAGCAACAACTGAATAATTGAGGTGATGTGTCATGGTTTATAACTGTCCTACTTTGTATTTTTGTGAAATTAGGCAACAAATGGAATACAAGATATGAAATGCTGCTCTCTGGAGACTGATTGGATCTCCTTCCACCCTGATGACTCTGGAAGAATCATTCATGTTGGACCTAGCACCATAAAGTGTGTATGAAAATGAAGATAACAGTAGAAAAAATCTTTGCTGGGTGTGGAGCTGAATGCACCAAAAGAATGGATTTAAAAAAAAAAAACAAAAACAAAAAAAAAAACATTGCTCTAAAATACCTAAAAGTTAGTAAAAATCCTAAGCATGTTTTTCCTACGACATTGTCCTCAAGACGGCAGTACCATGTTCTTTGGTGCATATAATGACTGTAATGACTTTTCTTTTTATTATATCATATGGGACATATAATTACATTTATAACACAAATGAAAATCCTATTTTTTTTTTTTTTATCTTCAAGTGTCCTAAAAATTCTCACTGAGCTGAACAGTGGTTTGCCATCTGAGGTGGTTGAGGATTTCTCCATCTCTACCCACCGAAACAACAATGTGAGTGTTATGTGCAACACTGATTATACACATTTAGTTTTTCCCGTATCAAGAAACAAAATCTCAGACATTTTAAGATGTGTATTCACTGTGGTAGGAAACTCTGTGCAGCTCAGCCAACACAGTAAAGAGAGACAACACAGTTGATTATCTCATAACTGTAGAGTGGTTTCCAAAATTGCTCATTCATGGTTCTGGTTTCCATCGACAGCAGGCAGCCTCCCAAGTCAGTGTCACCTCCTCGGGCCGCACAGTGAAGAGGAGATTTGATCTGCTGGATGACGACCCAGAGCACGAGGTATCCAAATGAATACCTTTCATCACTGATACAGTTGCCCTACATTGAATAGACTGGGAGGAAATTAACAGTTGAAAAAATAATAGTCCTGTGATGTTTTGTCTGCTGCTTCAGGGAAAAAAGCCTTCAAAAGTAGAAACACACATTAATGGCCCAAGTAAATGATCAGGTATCACATTTATTCAGAGGCCAGCATATTAAACAGCCCTCACACAATGTCAAAGTGCATCATCCTCTCAGCTTTCATCAAAATGAATTAGTGACGCCTGGATCTCAAATCGAGGTTAAAAATTTTGACCTTAGCTATAGCACCTCCATCAGGCTGATCCGTGTAATTTTCAAGGATAACTGGTTTTGTTCAGATTTAAGGTTAATCTGGAGGTCTGTCGTTTTATATTTGGTGACATCTTGCAGTCTGATGAATTGGCAACATCAGAACATGTTTTCAAACTTCCCCATTTCGAGCCAGGTAAAGAGAGACGACATCTAGCTTCTTGTTGTTTTCACACTCGGTGGAAATCAACTCACAAAACATAATGAAGGACCAGTGACAGAATAAATGGTCTTGGATCACCCAATGTGCAATTATGTTTCCAGAGAGGAGCATGACAGTTCTGGCTTCAGCCTCTGTGTGCTACACAGAATTCTCTATAAACTGACCCTTATGATGTAAGAGTTGGGGCTGTTCGAGGTTTGAAATTTTTACAAGAGTTGGGGCGTTTCGAAGTTTGACATTTTTACACTTTTATTATAAGTTAAACTACAACACTGGTTAGGCAAGTCAGTGTAATTTTTTTTTTTTTGATGCCAACACACAGTGTGGAGATGCATCATTCCTCCCAAGTTTCACCAAGAATGTGGACTGGTAGTGTTTGAGATATCACTTTTAAAAGATGGACATGGCCCAGTGCATACATGTTTCTGTGTCAGCTCTTTATCCAAATAGCCATCAAATGCTCCATTTTAAAGGAAAACAAACAAAAAAACAACGGGTTAATTTCACAGACATTCCGTATGGTGGAGTATGAAGATGAGCTGGACCTTCTGGCAGTCGTGGTGACAGAAGGTGAAGGGGAGGGAAGAGCCGAGGTCAGACTGCATGACAACAAGAGTGGCAAACTCCTCAGGAAGCTTCATCTCGTGGAGCCGTGGGATGAGGTGAGAGTCTGATGCCATTTGTTCTGACTCATGAAGCTGAAATGTCTGTGCACATGGACTTACGCGTTGTGTATCTGTTGTTTCAGACTTTTCGACACGAGTTGTTCTTTGACAAAGACACGATTGTTCACATTGAACAAAAGAACAATAACTTCTGCTGCCATGTCTACAAACTCCAAGCCACCAGAAAATAAGGGTTTGGTGCAAAAGTGACTTCAACTGCAGGAAATCAACTTTTGTTAGGATTTGTAAATATTCATTTCTGATTCTTTTTGTACGATTTTTCTGTTGAACTGATAATACAGCCAGTCATGTGGACTGTTGAACACTTCAAAGCGTACTGTCTTTCTATCTGATGTGCTAAACAATTGTTGTTAATAAATTTGCTAGTAAAATAAGTTTGTTATCTATGGTCTTTTATGATTTAAAAAATAGATAGATAAATAAATAAATAAAGCTTTTCCAAATTTTCTCAGCTAGTGCCAATTTCTTTCTGTCCATTAGCATCACATACATTCACATATGGAGGTATCTGACTTACATAACAACCCTAACAAATAAAGAGGGATTTTAGGTACTATGGAAATATTAGACATGATGGTTGCCAGAGCACAACAGATAAAACTTTCCATTTTTCATCCTTTAGTTCCTTCCACAAATAAAATCTGGCACAAAACAGAAGTGACTATATTTGAAACAGCAGCTGTTCATAGCTGTAGCTGCATGTATTTGTTATATATTCCTTTGCATTGTGGACGTGTTTGAATGTGTGCCTCCTGAGATTTTGGGTGCACCTTCTCTCTCTTTTTTTTTTTTTAAACACTTAACCATTTTTTAAATTTTCAGTGAGCAATGCACTGGATAACAATAGAATGGCAAGCATGTCCTAGCCTACTAATGATGCAGGATCTCTCTCAGTGACAAATTGTGTAATCCCTCCCTAATGTATTAGAATTCAAAATGGCTTCTCAAAGTTTAGAAATGTTGCCTTTCATTTGAAGTGCCCCATCAGGCTAATTAGTTCAATGTTTAAAGGCCAAAATGGTGCCAAAATACATTGTACCTCCACTTCTGATCAAATCACATGAGAGGCATCCATTAAGGCAGGGGTGTCAAGCTGGTGCCACGAAGGGCCCCAGTTCATGTCACCCCTGCACTAAGGTATTACAGGTGGTAGCTGACACAGAACATTTGAGACAGCAATGGTGACTTTTAATTGTAGCGCCCCCGTTAGGTCAGTCATTGTACTTAAAAACAAAATGCCAAGATAACTTGTTGCCGGCTGAAAAATGGAGCCACCGCTCGGGCCTGGTTCACCTGCTGCACACCTGAATCTCAAGCAAACAGGAGCTGACATAGTTGGATTTGACAAAAACAAACATAAATGTGATTAGATCAGATGTGGAAACTAAAGTAGAAAATATCCAGTGGTTGAAAGAGTAGCCACCTGGGTGTCAAACTCCAGGACAGTATTGCTACTTTGCTGACATTTAACTTATGAAATAACCCAGATAGCAAAAGTTGTTGAATCAACATTGATTTATGGTCAGAAATGTTGATTTTTGGTTGAATTTTGGTTAGGGTTAAAGATCAATGGTGATCAACCACTGAGAAGATGAAAGGTTGAAAAGATATCGTTGAATCAAAATTGTATTATGGTTGAATTTAATGACTGAATGGCCAACACTGAATCAATGTTGAATCTATATTGTAAATAGGGTGTATATTGTAAATAGGGTTGCCAACTGTCAGGCAGACAAATAAGTCTTGGGCCGTCAAATGCCTACAAGACTAGCCTACCTGAAAAACACCGGGCAAACAGCTGATTTCTCACCTGTAAGGAAAGAGGAGCTAAACAAGATCCTCCGTGAATTTTATGGAGATTTAATTTCTATAATAAAGAGAATGAAATGCCGCAGCAGAATCAGCAGCACGGACAGTACCAACATTTTATGGGTACCAACATTTTAAATTAAGCACCATATGCTGTGGACAATGGATCGTGATATTTTTATCAAATGTAAATCTTCTTGACACTTGTGCGTAATGTGTAAAGACAAAAACATCTAAAAGTCGCCTTTGGACAGAGACTGCAAGGAGTGAAGCAGACCAAATGTCCCATAGCCTATTTACACTGAGAGGTAAGTCCCAGTCTGCCAGCCGCTGCCACTGCCTGCACTTTCTGTCTTTCTTCCGACCGCACGTCTTTCTCCTTCTCGCGGTAAGTTTTGAATTTTACTTTTATATTAACTGAATTTTGTGCAAAAATAGCCGTGGTGGGTTGGGCTTGACCTTGATGTAATATGTACGTAAACATTAGCTGTAATATCTGTTTGTGTATAAAAATAAACTGTTATGCTTTGAACATTTGATCTGTGAAATGACAAACTAATATAATATAAAATGTCAAGAGGATGTTTAATAACCAATGAGTATCCAAGAAACAGTTGACATAAAATTTTCATCCAAACAGCAACGTGCTGGTAGCCGTTTGTCCCGCCCACTTGCTCTGGTCTCGTCGGGAGCAAGACGCAACACAGGGTGCGAGAAGAGTAGGAGCGGAGAGAGAGACTGTGGTCTGCGGAGCCGTGTGGACATCGGAAAGCGAAAAGCAGGAAAAATAGAGGACAGCAGAGAAATAATACTCGAAACGGAGTTTATTGAGGCCGGTAGGAGTGCTACCGAAGCGGTCGCTAAAGGACAATAAATATTAGAAAGTCCGTTCCGTCCGTTAGCCGTTGTTAAGCTGCTAGCTGGTTGCTAACGCTAGCTTGGACTTGTCGGGACTTGTTGGGAATTTCAATTTTTCTTCAAGAAGCGAGGTAAATACCTTCCCGCTGTAAACTGTTTATGTCACTTTGGTTCATTTTAGAGTAAAAGCTAACTTGGCTACTGTAAATAGAGCAGAATTCATTGAAATCGCTTGAGTCTCACAAGGCTATATGTTTGTTTCGAATCTTCCCGATTCTACCAGGTGCCGCCATTTTGTGTTGTGTCCCGCCTATTCACAGAAATCGGTGAGAGCAACTGTCTTTTTTGAGCGATTCTGTGTTATTTCTGGTATTATATTACAGTTTGTACATGCAGCCAATTGGTTACAGTGTGGTTTAATATGCTATTGGATCTGCAAATGTCATTTTATTCTGCACTTCATGTACATATTTTATTTCATTGACAGCTATGTAATTTAGAATTATATTTTGCTGTGTTAAAGGGCATGTACACTAAAAATGAAATATGTGCAGTGATGCATATTTGTTTTTTTCAATTTCATGTTAATGTAAATTACATGATATTAGATGATTGATAAGATTTCTCATATAGTTGATACTAATGAGATTTTCTCTGACCCTGTCTGTTGACAGGTCAGATTTTTTTTTTTTTTTTTTTTTTTTTTTGGTTGGATTGTTTTGTTTTATTTGTCTTAGAGCAGGGGTGTCAAACTCGTGCCATGGAGGGCCGAGAGGCTGCAGGTTTTCATTCCAACCAAGAACTCCACCAGCCCTGCGTTCCAATACCCATACTACCATACTATTTAGTAGGGAAAAAAAGAATTAGTATGTCCCAATACATACTAAACTACATATTTTGTAAGGGCAGCTGCAGTACATACTAAAAGTAAAAAGTATAAGTATGCGATTTGGAACGCAGGGCCGGTGATTTCACTGATCACCCTACCTCGAAACATAGAGGCGGGACTAATCAGTGAAATCACCTGGTGGAGTTGTTGGTTGGAATGAAAACCTGCAGCCTCTCGGCCCACCATGGCACGAGTTTGACACCCCTGTCTTAGAGGATCTTCCAGTGACGTAGATGGCAAGCCATTCCCCATCAATCTAGAACAGGGGTGTCAAACTCGTGCCATGGAGGGCCGAGAGGCTGCAGGTTTTCATTCCAACCAACAACTCCACCAGGTGATTTCACTGATTAGTCCCGCCTCTCTGTTTGGAGGTAGGGTGATCAGTGAAATCACCTGGAGGAGTTTTTGGTTGGAATGAAAACCTGCAGCCTCTCGGCCCTCCATGGCACGAGTTCGACACCCCTGATCTAGAAGGAACAGATTTCAAGATACTACAGGATCACTGGACAGGTTCTGCTGCACTCTCCGGTGTGGTAGGCCCAGTATCAGCAGACACCCCCACACTCAGCACTTTATTCACCCCCTCTCCCCCAATCACCATCACACACATTTGCCCATATCCCTGGAACTCTGATCTGCCCAAACTTACCTGGACCTCTGAATTCATTTACTTTGCTCACCAACATTTTCTTGGACTCTGGACTTTCAACCAATTTACCCTTTCATTCATTGTGAATTTGTGGCTGAGTGGTAGGACATTCTCCTTTGATGGACGGTGTTGTGATTTATTTTGTGTATTTTGTTTTGGTTATTTGAGATATTGGATTGGAACTGGATTATATTTAACTTGAATTTGGTTTGACACTGAATATTCAGGTTAAGAGGGTGCACCCAAGATAGAATTGAACCCAAAAATACATTTAGACCCGGGATATAATTGTTGCCATTCTATAAGTCTGTTAGTAGACAGTTATTCACTGTTACATATACTGTGTTTACTATATTGTATAATTGTATTTTCATGTCTTTTTTTTTTTTTTTTTTTTTTTTTTAAATACATACCTGTAAAAGGTTTACAGGTTCATGGACAATAGACTGTTGTTTTTGTTGGTTTATGGTTCATGTTCATGTTTATGGTTCATGTTCATGTTCATGTTTATGGTTCATTCAGTTCAGTTTTGAAATATCTGTATTGGATCTAAAATGTTTTTAAGAAATAAAGATGAATAGCCTGTTTTCTGTCATTTTTTAAAAAAGTAATTCAGTTACTTAAATTTTGATCAGCTAAAATCATCAGATGATGGTTGAATCCATGTTGATTCAGTAACATTGTTTCAATGTATAATCAACTAAAATTTGAATGTAGATTGCCATTTAGATGATGGTTGAAAATCCAACATTGATTCAATGTAAAACCGAGAGGACACTTTTTGTACAATTTCAATGTTGGGCGTCAATGTTGATTCAATGTTCCTGCCTGACCACATTTCAATATTGTTTCAATCAAATTTTGCTATCTGGGAAACGTACTAGTGCAAACATCCATTTGTAAGTAAAAGCTCATTTAGTAAAGGTTACTGTGTTAGGTTACTTCTTTCAATAGAGGTTACCTAACACTGTAATAATGTCAATTTTAAAAGAGGGATATGTCAGTTCTAAAACAAGGATAGTGTATACTAAATACTTGTTTTATGAAATAGAAAATAAGGAAATTACAAAATTAAATGCACAAAGTAAGTCAAGATTAGGCCACTCTTGTCTTGAGAGACAGACTAATCCTTCACTGAAAATGGCTGCACCGTTTGTTATGTACTATGCTCCAGGTTAGATTGCTTATGGAGAGTATAACATATAACTAACTGTATAAAATCATTAGTGAATGTAAACTGCTGCTGCCTCCCTTGAGTTATATATTCTCAGGTCGGCGTGCAGATACTTTGATAAACACAGGCGTTACAAAACTGCGTGGCTCCGGGTGTTTTCATTAGTTTGTGGGTCATGTGATCGCAGTCCGCCCCTCCAGTTAAATTCAGGCAGTTTGTCAACAGCTGCTGGAGTCAAGTCGCTTCCCCCTGCAGCTGACACTGATGGCGATGGAGAATGTGAAGCAGTTCGTGTTCGTCCTGTCTGCAGCCGCGGCTGTCGGGTTTGTCTGTATTGTATTTGTCCTGAGATGGGTCCTTTACTTCAGAGAGGGCTTAGCCTGGGACGGAGGAGCCGCCGAATTCAACTGGCATCCGGTTTTAATAGTCACTGGATTCATTTTTTTGCAGGGAATAGGTAAGGCATTTCTTTGTCTCTCTCTCTCTCTCTCCAGGTTCCCTGAAAGGAGCGTTAAGTTTTGGCTGATGAATGTGAACATAAATGTTTATTCTACAAGTCTTGCGGGTCGGCTCCCTGAGCTCGGGATGTTCGCTGTGTGCTGAGGAGTAAAGGGAGAAGCGCGCAGTTGTAATAACTTTCACTCCCGAAGTGAGGTTAAAAGTCTCCGCTTCAAACTTGGACAAGGCATAAACTTTGCAAAGCAGGCGTCGTCACCCACTGGAGTCTTCCTCATTCTGCGTTTTGATGGCCTCCCTTTGCTCATTGTTGATCAGTAGTAGCGCTAAATGAAAAAGGGAGGAAATGATTATATTTATAAAGCATAAAAAGAAAACGCACATATATTGAAAAATCAAGTGTTCCGAGAAAAACATTAATTCATCATTAATTCATGAAAAGATCCTGTTGCACATAACTTGCATCTGTTTGACCTCAGTATGGTGTGCACTATGAATTTGCGTTAGAAACATTTATTATCATGAAATAATAAAATAAAATCAATTGTAGCCTGAGGTTAAGTGGTTACACCATCCACCATACCCCTGCTTATCATTTGCTAAAATTAATACTTTTCAAAAAACATTGAAATGAAATTAAAGGGAGATACTGAGCCTACTTTTACAGAAGAAATTTTTGTCATGTTGTCATTCTGAGAAGACTGCAGCATACTTTGTAAGGAGAATTTGCTGAATGACACTGGATGATGCTTTCTTTCAGCCATTGTTGTGTACAGACTGCCATGGACCTGGAGTTGCAGCAAACTTATGATGAAGTTGATTCATGCAGGCCTAAACTTACTGGCCTTCGTGTTTGCTGTCATATCCTTGGTAGCAGTGTTTGACTTTCACAATGCTGCCAAGATCCCCAATATGTACAGCCTGCACAGCTGGGTGGGACTGTCAGCTGTTATACTATACGCTCTACAGGTAAATGCACTGTAATATTGTAAGCATGAACTCACAACTATGAAAATGGAATCAAGCCTTTTCTTTTTCTGTTGTAATATTAATTTATAGGAGTTTGAAGTCTTTGTTTATCTGACATTTTGTGTACATATGACATTTGTTGTGGCTGTGTTCTCAAATCGCTGTATCCCTCCCATCTTTTCCAATTTGCCCTTGAAGCTACAGGGCATGTCATATTTTAAAGGTGAAATTCATTATGGTTTCCTCTCTGACGCTATCAAATACAATTGTGACTATAAGACAAAGTTTCTTTTTTGTAATGTGAAGTAGTTTAGTAGACAACTGTGTTGGCTATCTCAGTATCTAACAATTTGTTTGCCTTTTGTCCCTCCATGAACAGATCCTTCTGGGAATAGGTGTATACTTAATACCCATTACACCAGTATCCATCAGAGCAGCGTTTATGCCCATCCATGTCTACAGTGGCCTTTTCATCTTTACCAGTGTTGTGGCCACTGCACTTATGGGCATCACAGAGAAACTCATTTTCAGCCTGTAAGTATTAACAGAAGGAAATGAAGACATAAAACAATTGGTGAAATTACAAACTATGTGTAAAATGGTGTACAATGGCCCTAGTGTGGGAATAACAAGTCTTTGTTGCACTTTGTCACTAAGGAAAGACCCAGCGTATAAGAACTCTCCCCCGGAGGCAACTTTTGTGAACGTTCTGGGAATTCTCATTGTGATTTTCGGAGCTCTCATCCTCTGGATAGCCACTCGAACGTCTTGGAAACGCCCCAGTGACCAGGTCTTGCACACTCTGCATACCAACGGGGGAGGTGAGGCCAACTCCAAAGTCGGTCCAACCATGTCTCAGCTTTCTGGCGGAGGAGATACTGAGGCCTTTGGGGATGTCAGGAGAAGAAGTAGTAAACTAGACGATCAGGTCGACTGAGACGCTGTGACGGACTTACAGCTGATTCTGTCTCTCATGCTGAATGTGTCTATATCTGCTTTACACTGGCCAGAGAAAGTCACAAAGAAAATGCAAATATCTTTTTATACAGAGCTTTCTCTCAAGCACCTAAATCTTGGCTTATTTTTGGAGTGACTTTGTTTTCTCAAACATGTATTGTACCTGAATAACTGTAGTAATAATGCTGATCTAGCTGCTATTATTGAGATGATATGTGAATAGTTTATATAGTCAAATAGCATTATTACATAACAGCAACTTTGCCGTAGTCCTCAGTACTCTGTATTTTTGAAATGTATGATCACAGCTGATCACAACCCATACATATTTTACAATAAATAATTGCACTTGTATCCGTCTTGTATCTTAGCTTCCTTGAACACAACACTCAACCAGCCATTAACTACTGACTTTGATGACCAATGAAAAGGAAAAATAGCCCATTCATACCACAGAAGTTACTCAGTGCATGTAAGAGCAGTAACATAGAGATTCATCACACATACCTCAGGCATCATTAGGGTGATATATATATGAGCTCCAAAGTGTTAAAGTAATGAATTTCACTCATAAAATTGTGTCAGCACTTCACAGAATGAAATGAGATATGCAAGAAGGACATGAGGTAACACTAAAATTAGGATCTGGGCTGCCAAGTTCAGACATGATCTAAGCTAGTTTGGAAAACAAAAATCAGTGAAGGAGAGGGTTTGCTCCCTGTCGGCGCAGCAGCAGCTCGGCCACGTCACGGACTTCCCGTCAAAATGACTCTGTTTGTCTCCTCTCAGCATCTGTAGCAGCCCGCACAGGGAGTCCCCTCGTCTGTTTTGGGCCGCTTGTCAGGAGGAGCTTTTGGTGTCAGCTGGGAAACTTCATTCAAGGTTCGCTGACTCTACATCGCTGCCCAGTTAGCTTGAGGATCGTATGATGGCTGCATTTTGTTGATGTGTAGCAGCGCTAATTTAACCCGGTTGATGTTAGCTTGCTATCATCAGAAATCAAAGCGCATGACAGCAAGACAAGGGAGCAGTAACTGTTGTTGCATTAGCATAGCTCGCTTAGGTAGTCAACCAAGATATCTTCAACAAACAACACCAAGTTGAGGTAGACGAAAAGTTTTATCTAGAACTTGAAAGTGTTTTTCACCTTAAAAACAGCGTACCACGCGAAGTCTTCGTAATGAACGAGCAGCTATGTTGGCACAAGCGGATGGCTAAGCTAGCTGTTTAGCTTGAAACAACAGGCTAGCAGTGGCCGAGGCCGACATTGTTGTCCGGTGCTGCAGTAACACTGGTTTCCAGTGAGCCCGCTGTGTTGGTTTGAATGAACGGTGTTTTATAGCAGTCATGTTGCTGAGAAATGTAGGTGATACAGGACCAAATGTGTTCAACCGAAATAGATAACAGCACCACAGGCTAAGCTAAATTATAAACAGTATATAGCATTGAGTCCCTCGCTGCAGGGTGGGGCTCTCTGTTACCACTGTTAGCCTGTGAATGGTCAGGCGAATTACATTTAGCTGAGAAATAGCCCGACTAACGTTATATAGTCCTTCATGGGATTGTAGCTAAGGCAGCCAAAGTGAACATGGAGTCAAATACAGCAAATGTTGTCTCACGTTCACTTTATGTACGTAAAAGTGGCCAGATAAGTTGGTCATTTGAGCTCCTGTGGTGTGACGGTGCACACTCTGCTCAGTGGTGCTGAGGCTGGGAGGAACAGGATGCTCGGTCTTTTGCTCAACAACAAACTGAAGTTGGCATTAAATCACAAAACTGTAAAAGCACGTTTTTTTGCATGCGTAAATAACTTTAATGACGGTTTTGAAAGACTTTGCTCGATTGCTCACAAGCCTAATTTATGCTGAGTGGGACATGATGTTGTGTTTGTGTACAGCTTGGGCATCATGTCAGATAAAAGCGAGTTGAAAGCGGAGCTTGAAAGGAAGAAGCAACGCTTGGCACAGATCAGAGAGGAGAAGAAAAGGAAGGAGGAGGAGCGCAAGAAGAAAGAGGTATTATGTCCAACATTTTGAAAATATTTAATGTGTCAGTGCTCCTAAATTACTCAGCATTACAACTGAACATCCATCCTAAAACACAAGTCAGTGCTTTGGAAAGAGATTAGTGCCAGTATAGATTGTATTTGAATTGGAGGCATTTGAATTTGGATCTGGATACATATTAAAAAATAAAAAATAAAAATAAAATAAGAAATGGCTACACTGTGGGGAATTTTTCTCTCAGTTGCAACTTAACTTAATTGTGAATATTATTACTAATTATTCACGATTGTGAGATTTTTTTCCTCACAATCATTACACATGAAGTAGATTTTTTTCTCACGAAAACCTCACAGTGTAGCCATTTTTTATTTTTCATGCAGCAGAAATGGGCTTCCAAAGTATACTGAATGATTCATTCAAAATAAATTTGTTGAATAAATGAATTTTCTAATTGAATTTGTTCGGCACATTTTGAAATTGAATGGTCAATAGGTCAGTCAGTTCAGCCGAGCAGTATGAGCAGCAAATACTAATTTAAGCAATTCAGATGTAATGTATTGTGGCACTCATCTCTCTCCATAACCTTCATCACCATGGCCACAGGCACTGGCCCCAACTGCAGGAAGAGGTCACTGCTGCTCCACACAAAGGGCATCCTGAGTCTAAATGTGACCAATGTACGCCTGAACAAAACCTTAACTACTTAATAGCAGATCTACACAACTCAGAAACATTAAAGACACCATGAAATGGACTCATACTTTCTTGATTTAATGCAGTTCCTGTTGAAATAGGACTATATGAAAACAGTGCTGAGTTACATAACAGCAGGAAGATGCTCTCAAATGGTAGTGACAGTGTGTGCATGTTTACCATGGCCTCATGAGATGAAGGAACCTGCATCATCTGGCTGATGTGTAAATAATTTTCCATCCAAAATACAGAGCCTTAATTGTGCATAACTTTGTACCTAACCCAATAATGTCTCATCTTTCGGAAACCATCTTTGACGTTTTTGCTTTAATGCAGGGTATCCTTTTACTGACTGCTGTAATGATGGAAACCTGGTAGATGTGACAGATGGATCTCCAAACTTACTTTTTCTTTGATTTTGCACTTGTGTCAGTGCAAGAGCAAGGAGCTTTCTCTGATTGTATCACATCCAATCTGACAGAGCCCCCTGCTGTGAAAATGAAGTGATACATGGATATGGGTTATTTACTCCAAACTTGTTTTTAATGGTGTGTGTTATACAGTACTTAGGTGATAGAGATGTGTACTTTCTCCCAGCACTCAGATATACTCAAAGATCAACATGAGTGCAGGTAGTAGGTAGTGTCACGTGAAACTTGTGAGGAAAGTTTCACTTGACACAGTATATCCATTTACCAGTAGATCAGGTCAATATCTGCATCTTTTCTTTTTTTTTATATCTGATGTCACTGTGTTCATGTCCATGAAAGAGGTTATTTTCAAGTTCTTTTTCTATCTTTCCATACTGTTTGACAATATTACTTTCATATGTATTTACTTTAGTAGTAGTTTTTTATTTTTTTTGTTTATCAGCACAAAATATCAGCTATCAGCAGCTTTAGTAAATCATTGGTTGAACTCTTAACATTTCATACTCATAATGAGTTTTCTAAGGGGCAGCATATTACATAATATCATGCCTGTAATGTAATCAGCTGTACACTATCAATTGTAGTCATGTCTCACGTATGTTACACTAAATGCAGGCAAAGAGTAAATTTTTACATTTACTAACCCCATGTCCAGTAACCTCATATTTTGGGGGAAAAGTTTTACATAGTGCTGCACTCTGTCTGTAAGGCAGTGTTGAAGGTTTAAGGCTAATGTGTGGTTCTGTGTCAAAGTCATAACGCACCACAGTTGTCTGCGGCACTGCCAGCATTTATAATTCTGTTTGCTAGGCAGGTCTGCAGGCAGACCTCCGAAAAGCTAGATGGCAGTGTGAAGTAAAGTATCAGTGTCATTTTGAGTTGCATCCCGTTTACTGCTGTCAACATCTAGTTTACATTTCTTCCAAACAAAAACATCAGTATTCTATAGAGTTGGATGTTATATTGATATTATATTTGATATGATGATATGAGACTAGATATTGTGTAGGATTTTAGATAATGTTGTATTGTGATATCTTAAATAAATGTTGTCTATCCCTGGTTTTAAAGGCTGCATTACAGTAAATCAGTGCAATTTTCTGAATTCATTAGACTGTTCAAGCTGCTCTGTCTTCTACCTCCACCCGCTTGGTCATCATATCCACATTACTAATGATTATCATTTATATTGTGATATTTGATTTTGTCCATATCACCCCTCCCAAATATTGTATTGTGAACTCCCTTTGACCATGAAATGTTGTCTATGATAGAGACAATATGTGCTTCTATCACAGGGTTATGGACAACAGTGCCTGTGCATTATGGCAAATGCTGGACATGTACATGCAGTGGTCTGTATGTCAGAACTGCAGAAAATATAATTTGGACCCCCCCCCACCCCCCCACCCCACCCCAAAAAAAGTCAGTTTTTGAGTGTCTGGTTTTCTTGATTTGTTGGCCAGAGCCTGTTATTGACCAGCTGCTTCATGTAACACAGGATGTCGTTAAAATTTCCCTCAAGGCCTAACCATGGCTTCACACTCGGTGCAAGTGAATGCAAATGAATTGCAGCGACATCTTGAGGCCACTCAGGCTAAATGAGAATTTCAGAACATATGCAAATCTCTTAGAGCTACAACCCTGACAAAACATACTCTGATCTCTATCTCTGATGTTATCAAAATATACTGTTAAAGCTCTTACATTCAAATAAGCTGTATTTAAATAGCACACCAACAATTTTTGCCATTAGAACAAGGTTACACTGGATTTTCTAAGATCATAGCTATAACACAAGTGAATTCTGTTAAAAGTGAATATTGATAGGTAAACACACTAACAACTTGGTATGCTCCCAGGCGGACCAGAAGAAAGATGTTGCTCCTCTCCAGGATGACTCTGACCTGGAGAAAAAGAGACGTGAAGCCGAGGCCCTCCTGCAGAGTATGGGCATAACTCCAGATGTTCCTGTTGGTATGTTTCATATCAAGTGTTGGTAATTCTTAAATTGTCACAAAACACTGGAAGGCTTGTTTTTTCCTTTGAACTTTATTTCAGTGTGGCAACATGCAACATTGTGGATTCATAATTTTCCCTTCTCCAGGTTTAATGAAAGATATATTTTTGTAGCTCTGATTTCATTGCAGCACATTATACCAGTATAAATCTGAAGTTTAGATTTGTGCATTTATTCTGGGTTTTTCCTACGATGACACCTATAGATATATCTGTCAGGAACTTGTCTAAGTAAAAGTGTCTTGACGAGAAAAGAGAAATGTGAGGTGACTAACATGTCTGGGGGAAAGGTGCATGCTAAGTGGTTTATATAATATGTCATTGCTTGCTTGCTACCCATATTGCTGGTAGAGGCTTTGATAAATGACTTGTCTAAATGGCAAACAGATGAGCCATGAGGCACTGCCATTTATTTTTTTTTAAACAAATTATTTTTCTGGAAGAGGAAGACAGACTTTTGTTAGCCGGGATTAGTATCAAGATAACAAATATAAAAAGCCTACGTAATAGATCACATGTGACACACATCAGTCTTAATACATTTTACCATAAATTAACATGTCACTTTAAATTACCATGAGTGTTAAATTATGGATAATACCGGATTTCACAAAACTGTCAGCAAAATGGATTCATGTGGGTTTACCCTCCACTGCATCCCTATAGAATGAAATAATAAACATAATAATAAACATTGTAAAATACTGGCAGCATGTTTAGGATTTCAGAATCAATTGTCAATCATTAGTATATAATTTTTCAGTGGGATAAGTCTGTTTTGTTATTCAGAGTCAAGCCTGGACATTACACTGTCACATTGCAAACAGCAGGTGGCAGAAGAGATCCATAAAAGAATCATTATGAAGCCTCACTGGATGAAAACTTTGAAACTTTGTGTAGAAATGATGAATAAAAAGAAGTAAGATACGTGTGTTTATGTCTTTGTAGTGTAGAATAAGCATAATATTCTCAAAACTCTGGTTGTTGCTAAATGTGGTTTGACATTCCTTAAATGAAAACACGATCAATGCTAATTGTGCTCTTTTTCCCAAATCATCCTGAGCTCGTCGCAGCTTACATTTTTCATTGTCTTATTAAATAAAATATATTCCTAACTATCAATTTAAATGCTTTGAACAATATAGCATACTCACCATTGTTGTTGCTGTCAGGAAATCTGTGTCTAATTTTGGAAACCATTCATCCAGGTTTTGGCGTGAACTAAAATTCCCCCTTTTCCCTGTTTTAGCTGTTTCTGTCTGTTTTTCTGTCTTTTTAAACAACATTGCTGCCATTGCAACACTGATGCTTTGCGCGTCATTGTGAACAGCCTAGCTCCTGTGCATCGTAACAGATGATTATTGTCTGTCTCAATATGTAGTCCCTCCTCCCATGTCTCCAACTTCCAAATCGGTGGGCACGCCAAGCGAGGCAGGGAGCCAAGACTCTGATGGCGCCGTGGGACCCAGGTACACACAAAACACACACACATCTCAACCAATGTTTTAATCACTAAAAGCTCTCCCTTCTTCCAGTTCAGTGTGGATTTATCTGCTTAACACAGCGCCGTGCTGTGCTGCTGTAAGTGTAGAAGTGATGCCAAGATCCTTAATTGTGGAAGGAATCAGGGATTGTCTCTCCAGCTACAACCTAAGGCGAAATGTTTGAGTTTAAGTACTTAGTGTCTTATTGATGTTTACATCAGTTATTTTGAAAAGTACTTATTTGTGCTCTTTGCTGTAACAGTTGTGCTCATGCTAGCAAATTATAATAACACATAGCACATTTGTTGAACAGTTATTTTGAATATTGTCAGGAGAATTTGTCTTTTAATTTGTTTTGTAAGCTTTTTCTGGATCCACAGTCCAAGGCCATGAATTTGTTAAGTCTGTGTACACTAAGAGCAACAAAGTCAAAACCTGCTGCAAAGTCTCATACCATTACAGTGAATGATGACTAGTTTATGCCAACTGTGCGCATGTTTATTTAATTTGTGTGCCGTTGAATTAGGAGAATCCTAAATGAACAATAAAACAGCAGGCCCTTGCGATGCCTGGGGGACTTCTTAACCCCTAATTAGAGCCCCTTCCCTGGGCTGAAATTCAAGCTCCCCCAGTGTCCCATCAGGCCCAGGGAGCTCTTCCCCCTACGTGTTGACTCATTTCCCTCGCCAGTATGGCCATTTCCTACGCACATGGAGGTCATGTTTTCTCCCTGAGGGTTCTTGCTCACCCTCCCCCTCTGTCTACACAACACTTGGAGCCTTTGGTGTGACACCGTTCAGGCTGTATCAGCCCCTCAGGCTTACACCCCATGTCATCACACTGAGTACAACTGTGTCCATGCATTTCAAGCAGACACCCTCCTCCATCCCTGCGTTTTGTGTAGGCAGATTTGAGCTTCGATACAAGATGCAAAGAATGAAAAGATCCAGTTTAAGTGCCTCTTGACAACATGCAAATGTAACTGCTTTTTGATCTTGTTTCCAATCAGCATGTTGTGTGCCGAAATTCTAACTTATCTCCTCGTTTTTGCTTGCCTGTCTCTCACTAATGCTGCATTGTTGCTGTGACACTAACCAGGACTCTGCACTGGGACTCTGACCCGTCCACTCTTCAACTTCACTCTGATTCTGAGCTGGGGTACTGGACACTCTCTTCTCTCCTTTCCTGGTCATTTTCCCTTCTCTCAATCTATGGCATGGTTACTTGTCTTTCAAAGTCATCGTTTTGATGCAGTCCAATAAAATTAACAATCAATTTGTGCATGCAGAAGTGGCCAGACAAAACCTTCAATTCACATTGGTTCTTAGCCTAATCTAAAGCCCTTTCGCATCTCCTGAAAAATTTTCGCTTATGCCTGTATGATCGCAACTTGCAAAGAGGTGAGAAGGGTTTAAAAATGAAGTCAAAATGGTCGCAGTATTACTGTAGATGTATTAAAATGTCGTATTACAACATCTGGACTGTGCAGTGTTTGAATTGTGCTGTTCTTTTAGGCGTGGGCCTGTGAAGCTGGGAATGGCCAAGATCACCCACGTGGACTTCCCTCCACGTGAAACTGTGTCGTACACGAAGGAGACCCAGACACCTGTCATGACCCAGCAAAAAGAAGGTAATACCTTTGCCATATTGTGGAAGTTGGCCTTGAATTACAGGGTCAGAAGCTCTGTGTGCATGTGAATGCATGAATTATGAAATGGCAGTGTAAGAATTTTGGGATCCTATCTCAGTAAGGAATGGATATTAAAAATATCAGCTGGCTTCATCCCAGACAAAGATTTTTTTTGGCTGGATGAAACTAGACCTCTGCTTGGGAAATATCTATAACATTAACACACTTCAGGTTATTGTAAATCATAAATAAGCATAAGCCCTCTAGACTGTAATAAAATTGTAACACACATGGTATGTGTACAGTTCTTCTAAATAAATAAATATGTGTTGTGAAAGGCAAGTGTTGGCAGGTAATACTGGCAAAACCAGTAGGTTTTGTGTTTAGCGAGAAGGCTGGCCAAATACAACAGTGGACAGGAAGTGAACAAGAAGTGGAAGACATCTGACCTTAACTGAACACGGAGATGAAAGTAAGGGAAAATTGCAGAGGCCTGCGAAACATAAGAACATAGAGGAGAGATTAAATTCAGACACAAGCCCCCCTCCCCTGCCCACCAAACCCTACATCCAGCTCCATAGCAATAGAGCCCTGCTCTAATTAATGTGCAGGATGGGAAAGCTAGTAACAGGAAAGAGAAATGAGATTGGGGGGGGGGTACGAAGTGCTGTGCATGCGTCTGCCTACAGCATCTGAAGCGTGTCGATATGTATGTAATTGCTGCACTGGAACTTTCATGTGGTTGTCTAAGGATAATATTCGGGCTACTGCTAACATCCACATGTTGAGCATATGTTACATAAAACACAATATCTGTGACTACGCTGCTTGTCCGCGGTGGCTTTGCGTAATGACAGTGAATAACATGCTATGGACTGAAATCCAGACCAGGATTTTACATACTTTTTTAAATGAGGTATCTGAACTTATTTTTTGTATCTATAATTAGTATTATTGCGAGTACTGGCATGAGTCTGTCTTTAATGGTCTTTTCAGTTGTTTTCACAGTTTATTTGCAAAGCACACTCTTTTGTGCATGCATGAAATGCTGCTTAGGATTTTAAACAATACACAGAGCTTTGGTCCTTGTCTGATCACCTCCCGGGGAAACTAGCTGTAGCATTTTCTGAGGTGGCCTGCCGAGTGAGTGAGAAGAAATTGTGTGATTTCGTGGAAAACTCTGAGCAGAACTATTGAAGGATGAAGAGCATACCTTTCCTCTGTTCTCAGAGGCGCATGGACTCTACGGGGCATTGTAAAACTGTGTTAAACAATGATGGTTTCTGCCGGCTGTTCAACACTAGGCCCCCTTCCCCTCTCTGCCACTATGTAATCATTTCATCAACTCCCTCGCTTCCCTGTCTTCTCCCTTCACCGAACAGGCACATAACAAAACACACTCAGTGACATTGTGCATTTTCACACCATCACTTCTGGCACTCGATGAGACGGCATCCCCTTCCCAGCTTGCTCCCCTCTGCGCATATTTGATGTGTGGGGTGGCGTCAGGCCTGTTCTCTGATTGAGCGATTCATCATGTTGTCAAGAGGAGGCAACGGCGCGGCACTCTCAAGGTCAGCAGGCGGTGGCATGAGAGGGAGCGGTTACCGTGCCCTGGCTGCTGCAGACTGGGCTCCTGCAATGTCTGTGGGACATCTTGGAGAGGGGAGCGAAATATTAAGGGTTTTAATGTCACCTGTCCTATTGACACATACAAAAGCCCCTCTAAGGGCAAGAAGATTGCAACTTTATTTTATGACTTGTTTTTAAGTAATGGGGACAGTGTCTATCAGACAAAATCAACTGGAGAGTTTGAGTGCCTTGAAATAACATCAGTCATTTTTCAGATTTTTAGATCTACATTAGGATCACTTTTTTTTTTTTTTTTTTTTCTACATTTTATTTATTTGCATATTATGTCTTTATTTTCCCAGATGTGGCCCTTAAAGATTAAATGGAAATAGGCATTGTTTTGTTTTGGATGAGACTGATTCCCTCATTCAGTATTCTTAGGAAATGCTTTTATTCAAGCCTGCAGATTGGTTAATTTCTCTACTGCCACTACAGTATGTTCAGACTACACTAGTAGGTAATATGCAGCGTCAGTATGCACTCCTTAACAAGAGGCTGTAATTATGGAGTAAGATATTGTTGCGAGGGGGGCATTGAGTGGTCTGTCTGGTACAGTGTTTAAAAGGGCTTGTCAGAAATATGAGTATGTGCAGCAGTTGAGTAAATAGAAAATTTAATTAAATTTGATTGTTTTAATCACTCTGAATTCAGAGGCAGGTCAAAACTTTTAATCACAGAAGGACCCTAATGGCCTCCTTGTTTGAAGTGCCACTCTTAATTGCGGTCACCTTTTATGCACTTAATGATTAGTACTGTTAAAAATCCATTGTATTCCTTCTTGTCATACTGTAGCTCAACATTTAACATAGGAAAGATCAGTTCAGTCTTTCTGAGTGTATGGATGTGAGATTTCAATAATGATATCTCTATAATCTGTTAACAGGTGTATGACATTGTGTGCAGCCTATGAGGAAAATAGCGATTTTGGAGTCCGGCTTATTCAGGCTGTGTTTGTGATGTTTAGACCTCTTTGGCTTTACAGGCCAGTGTAACCAGTGTTGGAAAAACAGAAAACCAAAGAATGCCATTTCACAGATGACTAAGTCTCAAGCAGTCTGCTTTTTAAATTGACAGGAGTCTGACTGGAGGTCTTAGTGTGGTTTATGACCTTTATCTACTTGCAGCAGTGGTGGTATGTTTTATTTGAATCTATTTACATTTGCTGCAGTTCACTTGGATATCTTGCATGAAGGCTGAGCCAACTGCAAAGGTTGACACTGTTAAGCTTGGAAAAGGTTCAATGCAGTTTTGCAATGTATTTTAGAAGCTTCTGCTAGAAGCACTATATTTCAGGGTAGAAGAAATGATGGTGCACAAGTGTTGGTAGGGTTGTGCACTCTGTGGTTTTTTTATTGGCTTGTATGTGGCATTTAAGAAAGCTGCTGTTTCTGCAAAGAGTTTTGCATTTGTGGAAGTCAGACCTTTGTTGTCTTGTCTAGATGCATAAAAAGAGGAAGACACCTGCAGCAGGGAGTAAAGGTCATTTACTTTTATACTTTAACACCACTGGCCGCGTGTCGTGTTTGCATTAATATATTGTCCATTGACAAAGACCTGTGATTACAATCACCTCCCCCTTTTCTCCTGTCCAGCTTCCCCCAGAAAGCTTTTATTTCTTAAGTGGTACAAAAGCCATAATTGGGCCTGCTTTGAGAGGAGGTGTCAGTGTATGGGACATCGGTGATCCGGGTGAATTCTGTTAAATGCCCCCCTCCTCCCTCTGCCACCCACCCCCCTACGCACCAATGCCCCCTCCGCATCCCCAGCGGGGTCACCAGGATCACTAGCTTTTCTCCAAATGGCCATTTTGGCTGGCAGGTGCATTATACCCTTTATTTTCAGATTGTCTATCCGCTCCTAATGCCTGGCAGGTTGATTGCTCTGGCTGCCTCACCAGGGAAAGGGCTGACGAGCATGGCCGGGACTAGCTGAAAGACAGTGATTACTGTTTTCCTTTAAGCCTGATTGAGGCCCTTGAAAGGAAAGATTTTAACCTTCTCCTGTTGGCTCCAGAGTATGGCCGTACATTGAAATGGTTTGTGTCATCAACCCAGGTCTATAAACTCATCAGAGCACCCAATAACCTTCTTCCCCAAACCTCCGTCTGAGAAAGGGGAAAAATCACTTTGTGGACAAAGTGACAGATGACATTATCATTTAGATTATCTCATTAGGATGGAAATTCTGGCATGCAGTGCTGTCACTATAGATTATGTTGGTATGAGTCTTCTAGTTAAAGTCGTGTAGGAACTAGGCAAATATTTCTACGGTGCTGGTAAATCCTTTTTTTTTGTGCTGGTATTATTTATACTTTAAAAGCATACACTGTATATGGTCTCTAAGAGATGTTTGCTGAAAAAGCATATTCATCTCCTTTGAGTTAGAGCTGGTGTTCAGTTTGCCAGCTGGTCTGGCCTACAAGCTCTATTTTGTTGTACATTCTCTGAGGTTGAATAGCAGTCCTCGGACCCCCTGCTGAGACGGTAATTGCACAGACTTGCCGTTCAGAGAGAAGCTTGTCTGGGAGCAGCCAGGCAGAAAACCTCTGTGCCATCCTCATGCCACCTCTGAGGAGCACAAGACAATCCCAGCATCACCATCTGCTTTTGCACCATGCTGTCAGCTGGCCAGACCAATGGGATGGGCCTGGGCAGCTGCTCCACACCCTCTGCCCTGCTGCCCCTTGGCCTAACAGGGGCAACTGGTTACTGGGACATGGAGGAGACGGCTACACTGACAACTACACTCCGTGCTGAATGGCAAGCATTGAATGGCTGAAGTCTCATTAACAGAGTTGGGGAAGAGGGGGGTCCCTATGACAACAAGACACCCGCTGCGCCATCTCCCTTTAACACAAATGACAAACTTCCCTGCTGTAGAGGAGCAGGTTGTTTCTGAAAGGCAACATTGTGCTGACAAACCAAACAAATGCAAGACAGAGATACAAAATCAGTCTATCGGCGTAATCACCGGGTGGAGTTTTGCTTTTTTGAAAGAAGAAAATAATGGTGCGGAAGTTTTAGTGTCCAAAAGGTATGAAACATCTATATAGTGGCTGACTTGCAAGATCACTTGAATGGTAGTACTTCTACTAGAATTTGATTTTATTTACTATTCACATACAAAATCTGAGCAGAATGGATTTTGCTTACAGAATGTTTTTTTTCTTGTCTACAGCTTGGTAGATTGTAACAGATGATGCCTATTTAATTTGACTCAGTTTATCATCCAGTGACTAACACACTTTTCACTTTTCAATCAACAGAGGAGGAAGAGGAGGAAGAAATTGCCCCAGCTGAACCAGTGCTTGAGACTCAGACTGAGAAACCGGTGCAAAAAGAGGAAGAGGAAGGTATTCTGTGTAAAATCAGAAATTATGTATAGCTAGTTATTCTAATGAACTATAGTAATTCTATAGTTGTATATATTTGCACAGGGATCTTATAGATACCAAGAGGTTTTTATTCCTGCATGTTGTTTGCAATCACAATAACAATAACCTACGGGGATCTTGTGTCTTGCACTTAAAGGTATTTGTGTGTTTCTGTCTGTGTAGCCCCCCCACATGAGCTGACAGAGGAGGAAAAACTCCAGATCCTGCACTCTGATGAGTTTATGACTTTCTTTGACCACAGCACTCGCATTATTGAAAGGGCTCTGTCAGAGCATGTGGACGTCTTCTTTGACTATAGTGGCCGTGACCTTGAGGAGAAAGAGGGGTAATTTGACAAATAATGTTTTTCAAGCTTGTAATTAGGCTTTGGTTAAGTGTGTGTATTGATTGGGTCTTTTGTTTTCCCCAGTGAAATACAGGCAGGAGCAAAGCTGTCTCTCAACAGGCACTTCATGGATGAGCGCTGGTCCAAACATCGTGTCGTCACCTGCCTGGACTGGTCCCCTCAGGTACATTTATTAAAACTCCTTCACAACTGGGCCATCAGCGTAATTCATTTCTCAGAGCACCACTCAAAAATTTTAAGCCGTTATCAAAATGTCAATACAAAAAAGCCTTTTTATACTGTCTTTCCGTTTTATGTGTTAAAATTTTAGTAATGTGCACACAAATGGTATTAATTGGCTGCTGAAATAACTTAGCTTTGCAGAGCCCTAATTCTTTATGATTGCGTAGCATGAATTTGACAGGATTTACGCGTAGCCACAAGTCCCCAAGGAACTGGAAATTATGTCACACACAAATTGTCACTTAGTTGGAGGCTGTAATGATTTGTTTCCTCTTGTGTCCAAGTTCATTTCATACATGATTCTGCTATGGCTTTTGACAGTGATTGAACACCAACTCTTTGTTCTCAACACTTGCTGGCTCAGAGCGATATCCTTACCCTTGTGATGTGAAATTGTGTATTCACAAACTGTAAATCTCAGCAGTTTGAGTATGCGAAGCAGCAGAGGTTAATGGTTTGTTTACATCTGGATAGTGTTTCGAGGGCTTCTCCAGCCATTCTTTACCAGTGATTTTATGTATGCACTGATTGCTTCAGTCTAAAAGGTCCTCATTGACCTGCTCCAGTTATGTCTACTACTGTGCTCCTCTAACTGCTGCACTTTTATGTTAAAATTAGGAGAGGAAATAAAAACGTAATTTACCAAAGTTCGTGCAGGGTGGGGGGGTTGGGGTTGCTTTAACTGGCCATAAATCTTCAAGAAAGGGTGGTTACTCATTCTGCCAGGCATTCAGCAGCACCACAGAGGGCTGGCTAGGCTTCTTCACATGGAGCCAAGCCTGGGGGGCATGTCTGCCGCCTCTTGACATTCATTTGGGTTGATTTTTCTGTCACCAGTATCCTGAACTTCTGGTTGCCTCATACAATAACAATGAGGACGCTCCTCACGAGCCAGACGGGGTGGCCTTGGTGTGGAACATGAAGTACAAGAAGACCACGCCGGAGTACGTCTTCCACTGTCAGGTACCCAAAAGTGTCTATACTGCTCAAACTCGCCCTCTCCCTTTCTCCCCATCCTCCCTTCTTCCTCACGGGTGGCTCCCTCCTTGACAAGTGTGGAACACCGCCAACCATTCCCTGCACGCTCACCCTCATTCCCTCTTCTCCTTCCTCCTCTTGCTCCCAAACCTTTCAGCCTTCATCCATGTTGTGAGTTCACCGAGCTGGCATCCACCTCCACCACATCTATTCACAAACACATGTTAGTGAGGCGCCGGAGAAGACCTGTGGTGCAGGAGTTGACTGGAATCCGAGCACTGCAGAAGGATTAAGTGTACGGGGCTGGAGTAGTTATCATGTGCATCTAAACAAGGGCCCTGTGTTCAAACGAGCAAGCAGGGAGAGCAATACAGCTCCTCCGCCGGCCAGCCTTATTATACTGCCTGCCCCGAGGGTCCTAGACCAAGACAAGTTGAGTAGAACCACATGTCGCTGCCTCTAGAGCGGATGTAGACGCAGGCACATTGCTCAGATGAATTAAACTGAACAGAAGTGTGAACGCATTTTTCTCCATGCCTCCAAGTGGGCTTGAAATGAGATTTTCCTCACCCATGTGTCATAATTTTTTTGTGTGTGTGAGGGGAGAGAAAAAAGTCCCCTTATAAAGACAACTGAGAGCGCATGTTAAGGTAAGATTTAGATAGGCAGTGCTGTGGAGGTGCATGTAGGCCACCTAAAGACCAAGCCTCAAGTCATAATAAACTTGCACGAATAATGTCAGCATAATCCATAAATGATATATCCTGTTGAACAGCCTCCAAGCTTGTTCTGTTTGCGCTGTCAGTACTGAAGCATGAGTCATGGAAAACACAAGAGTGGTAAAACTAAATGAAAACAAGCAGCATGATCTGCGGCAGCCTGACATATTGCTGCATTATTATGAATACCCAGGTCTGTGTATTAGGTTATTTCTAGAGAGTTTAAAATGGTGTGTTGCTGTCTTGTGGTGTTCTTTCATCGGATGTGACACAGTGCTACAGTACCAGAGACCTGTTACTTGGCTGACTAACTTCCAATGTGTACTTTTTCACTTTTTCATCACTGGATCCACTCAACATGCCCCCCCACCCTTCTCTTTTTTCTGACAGTCGGCTGTTATGTCTGCTGCATTTGCCAAGTTCCACCCTAATGTGGTGGTGGGGGGCACGTATTCTGGGCAGATAGTCCTGTGGGACAACAGGAGCAACAAGAGGACCCCCGTGCAAAGGACTCCCCTGTCAGCAGCAGCACATACGGTACAGTAAGAAACCGATACAGTACACTCAGTGCACTTTATGGTAATACAGCACAGGAGTAATCATACTCCCTCGATCTTTCAACAGCACCCAGTGTATTGTGTGAATGTGGTTGGCACCCAAAATGCCCATAACCTGATCAGCATCTCCACTGACGGCAAGATGTGCTCCTGGAGCCTGGACATGCTGTCTCAGCCGCAGGTAAAGAAAAATAAATAAATAAATAAGTGTATATAGATATAGATATATATACATATACATATAGATAGATAGATAGATAGATAGATAGATAGATAGATAGATAGATAGATAGAGATATAGTTGTTCAGACAGACAGTTTGTTTTCATATTTCATAATCCATATAATTACTCAGTGTAAAAGTCTATGCCGGCAAACCACCATAATAATAAAATCCTGTTTTAACAATATATATGACTTTTGAAACATATTTGACCTTAGTTTTCATGTTGTACATACTTTTCAACTCTCTAGTTTTCACATTCCACACACTTCCCGTCTCGCCCATTCATGCTAAATCTCAAACATTTAGGCTAGACCCGTTCATTTCAGCCTTTCAGTTTGGTATTTCCCCCGGCAATAACCTTTTTTTGTGCAACTCATTTTTCAATTTCAAGGAAATTAACTTTGCTAGCTGTGTCATTTCATCTGTGCTGCCAAGACCTCAATGTCAGACGCTAATATTTTATAAAGTGCTAGTTGAATTTAGATTATGCATTAATAAACTGTCAAGTGATTTTTATAGGTTGTGTTTGGCGTGCTGTGTGTTAACATAAAGGCTAAGCAGGGAGCTTGTTATGGATGTTGTTCCATGCTCCCACCCCTCTGCAGGACAGCATGGAGCTGGTGTTCAAGCAGTCCAAAGCTGTAGCAGTCACCTCCATGTCTTTCCCCCTTGGAGATGTCAACAACTTTGTGGTGGGCAGCGAGGACGGCTCTGTCTACATGTCATGTCGTCATGGAAGGTGTGTTCACAAGCAACCTGCGGTCCCCAGCGTCCCCACTGGACGCCGCCAGGAAACTGAGGCGGCTTGTTAGGCCCTCCTAGAACCGTGTGTCAAATAAATATAGCCCACTCACTTCCCAATGCAATGCAAATCCAACACTTGATCTCCTGCTGTTTGAGGTTTCACTCCTGCCCATTCATCCTGTTTTTCTTTTCTGCTTGTCAGTTGTGTTTGTAAAGGTCGTTCAACATAAACAGGGCACACATGCAGGGGAAACAAATCATTTTTTCCCTGTCTTTTTTTTTCTTTTGAGGATTTCTCTCTTGGTGAGAGAGTTTGTTTACAGTTGGCCATCCCAGGGAGAATTAAACTGCAGTTTGCGCCACAATGCTCTCATTTGAGAGAGTGGGGCTGTGCTGAACACATGCTGAATGGTCCACTGGTAAGGCAACAGGGAAACATGGCTTGAATCAGTGCAGCCGGTGAGTGGCAGGTTTGCCTGAGGCTGAGCACTGATGTCCTGCAGTATGCCCAGAGACCACAGAGAGGGGATAGTTGCTAGGTTTTGCGTAGCCGAATCACCTCTGTAATTGGGGAATCATTTTCCACCTCATTTACAATGGTATGATACTCTCATCGCAGTTAATAACGCATAAGCATCACTCATGCTGAGTATTTACCTCTCTGTGTTAATTATCAGAGCCTTAGTCTGGTAACAGCTCTGCAACATGTGGTTGAGAGGTTTTCGGCACTCTTTTACCACCTTCCTGATAATCACATTATACAGGTAAATGATTAATGTGAACATGTCCAGCAGAGGTCCATCAGTGCCTGTCGCTTTCATGGTTAATGTTATGCTCAAGTAATTTAAAAAAAAAAATATGTCAAAATTATATTGTTTAATATGTGTGCTTTGGATTTGTGCTCAGTCTGTAACAGATGTTTGTTCCACATCCTGCACTGTATAGTGTATTCTAATATGGTTACGGTGACGGTTGTTACTCAACATGTGGACCTGGTCCTGCACCAGTGAAATTTAGCGTTTAAGAGGCTATCTATGATTGTATATGGTGTATGGTGACTCCCTGCTTATCCTCTGTGTGGTCCACAGCAAAGCGGGCATCAGTGAGATGTTTGAGGGCCACCATGGACCCATCACAGGAATTCACTGCCACACAGCTGCAGGGCCCCTGGACTTCTCCCACCTGTTTGTCACCTCCTCTTTTGACTGGACTGTCAAGCTGTGGAGCACCAAGGTATGAGCCAGTTCTGGCATAAAAAATTCAGAGAGGAAAGTGTTTTGTGTGTAGAAATAATAGTTTAACTCATTTTGTGTATTTCGTGTATATATATATTACCCATACCATAATTATATTATCAAACACAGTTTATTATGGCTAAGGATAAAAATAATGGTTTTCATGATTTTTTGCAATTAATTTAAACGGGTCTTTATTGAATCCCTTGGAGTTTGAATACAGAGTCCTCACACACAGAACAGTTAATGCACTACACCCTGACTGACCGACACCAGCTCCTCTAATTTATATGAGGCAAATGTGCTGAATAGAGGATATCTGGTTCAGATGCTGCAGATGTGCCTGACTGAAGAGATTTTAGAAACTGCTAAGTGGGGGAGCCAATCAAGACTGTGTCCAGTAAAATATAGTAAAATATACTGCCTGCAAAAAAAATGTGGATTTTGGAAACTTTTTGACAAAATTTTGAAAATGTCCTGATAATATATCTTTTGTTACATGTACATAATCAATTCCAGACCAGATCAGGTCTTCAGGTAAATCATGGCATTTTGTTAGCCTTGATTTAAAATAAAGAAATAAATAAAATACTCATAAATAACATGGTTCCTAAATATTCACCAAATATAGTATTGACTAACCATCGTGTTCATGTTATGTTCACCTCCCCTGCAGAATAAAACAGAACAATGAGCTTAAATAAGATCTTAAACTTCAATAAGATCTCTGAATCTGAAGGGTGGAAAAAACATTATGTTGACACAGGTCGTCGAAATCAACATTTTAGTCACAGAAGGTCATGGAAAACGTCTGATGTAGTGTGGGAGCCCTGAGTAATAATTTTCTTTAATTTTTGTCCCCCAAAATACTCCTGCAGAATAACAAGCCGCTGTACTCATTTGAAGATAACTCAGATTACGTGTATGATGTCATGTGGTCCCCGACTCATCCTGCCCTGTTTGCTTGTGTGGATGGAGTCGGCCATCTTGACCTGTGGAACCTCAACAATGACACTGAGGTACTACATCAACAATACATCAACAATAAATGTGATTTTGTGTCTATGAGTTTTCTATTATCTCTTAGAAGAATCAAGACAACCTCTTTCAAATCTCATTCAGAGATTACATTTTCTTTTTTTGGTTTGGTTTGGTTGTTTTTTGTTTTTGCGTTTAGCAGAGCGTTTTCCAATTCCTCAGCTGTTTTGTAACCCAACTGATGTTGTGTTGTTTAGGTGCCCACAGCCAGCATCACAGTAGAGGGTAACCCAGCCCTCAACAGGGTCAGATGGGCTCATTCTGGCCGAGAGATCGCTGTGGGAGACTCTGATGGACAAGTTATTGTCTATGATGTTGGAGAGGTGAGCGGAGCACAGCTATACTTCACTGTTTTTACCGAGTGTATTGTCCATTTGATTTTTAATATTTTGACAGTAATCACTTTGACAGTTCATTGAGCCAGTTTAATTTCATACATGACTCTTGCATACTTGAAGACTTACTACTACATTCTTGAAAAAAAATGCTCAGGATGGTTGTGGGCATTTGAGCTTTTCTACGGGGCTCTTGTTCTGTAGTAGCCCAGACTTACCCCAGTCTACATGGACAACAATCAAACTGTTGTGAAAGCCCAGCTCTCTGCAGAGCAGTATGTATGTAAGATAGCCACTGGCTATTAAGCTACAGATAGACAGAGCAGGTCTATCCATGATCTCTGCAAGCGCGGGGGTTAGCTCTCAGTGACACTTGTGAGATTGCCTGTGATCTCGTGCCCCTGCAGACGTCTGTGTTTGGAAGTTGAGTCATATCTCTGTTGCTTCCCTCCCCTCTCCCCCAGCAAATTGCGGTTCCACGGAACGATGAGTGGACCCGTTTTGTTCGCACGCTGGCAGAGATCAACGAGAACAGGGATGACGCAGAGGAACTGGCGGCTCAGCGCCTGTCTGCCTGATGGAGTTGCCATGGACATGACATTTTAGGGACCAGGGGTGTGCTTGTTAATGTCAGCCCCATTCTGATTGAAGGAAAAGATGTAACGTCAACATGATTAGAGGAAAAGATGAGATTTTGCAACAATGCTCAGAATTAATGGACATCTTTCTTTACAAGCACTTGATTTAATACACTATCTTAAGGGGACAACTCTGCCTTCTCAGTCGGCTGGGCCATCACCGGTCTTCCTTGGGATCAGACAAGCAACAGGGCTATCAACCTCAGACACTCTTAAGACATGAAGCCATACTCGGAAACACAAACCAGTAGTTCTTTGTTCAACCAGATGCCTTAAAGGTCAATTTTTATCTTGACTGAGATCCTGTCCGTGTAAAACTCTTGGTTAGTAACATGAGGCTTAGGTGTAAGTTTAGTTTTTCAAGCCACTTGTTCACTGCTCCATTCCTAGTATGCGTTTGTTGTCCATGAACAATATTCATAGCATTTGCAACCAAGCTGTAATGAAGCTGTCACATTCTTATTACACCCAGGAATGTAAACATCTCATCAGTGTAGTTAATACTCTCTGTTTGCCTCTTTTTTGCCTAGATGATTTAAGTATTCACCTGTTACTGTCAAATACCGAAATGTAACTTTTCCTCAATCCAAATGTCTTTGTACTCCTATCTAATGCTCTTAAATCAAGTTTTCCACTTAATCAATGCAGCTGGTTAAGTTTGAGGCCGTGGGAACGCCCAAAGCACCTAACAAAACGATGATGTATGCTGTATCTGCGCAATGATTTCCTTATCTGTAAGGTATCTAAATAGAAGTCATTGTGTCTTTAAGAATCTCTCATAACTTAGTGTCAAATTTGGGAATGTACTTTTCAAATAGTAGAAACAAAACAGTTTGAATGATTTATTTCAACAAAATACAATAAATACATTTAAATTATTTCTCAAGACTCTGGTCATGATTTCAAAATCAGTACTTTGAAAACATCTGTACATCCGCTCATGTCTCTGAAATGTGACCGACACATCTGCCACACATGCACACCCAAACTTTGCACACCAGAGAAATTCAGTAACAATCCTTCATAATGCCATAATGTCCCTCTGCAAAGAAGTACAATATGTACAATAAAATTGTGCAAGCTATGCAAAGAAAATACTAAAAGCCATACTCATGCAGCATTCAAAGTAAGACAGCCATCGAAATGCATATAAATGAAACAAGTGGTGCTCCATTTTTTTTTCCCAATAAAACCATTCTGGAGGGGTGAATGGAGAGAGATGTTGTAGGACACTGGACTCAAAGAGTGAGCAGCCCTTGCAGTCGGCATGATGAGGGGCGGCTTACGAGGCCTGTGGCTCCTTATTGGACACTGCTGTTTTGATTGTCACCTCCCCAGAAGATTTAAATTTGGGTAGATGCAGACCAAACTTGCTCTCCACACCAGCGAAGGTTGCAGCAGCCAGGCGGTAGCCGCCCACGTGGTCTGCGATCGCAGCAGGAAGGTCCTCGATCCTGGACTTGGGCGTGGGCTCAGCACCGGCAGGACGACTGAGGAGAGGTTCAGATAAGAAGTTTAGAAGAAGAAGATAAGAAGTTTTCTGTCAAATAACAAGCCCGTGGAAATTCAGTGGCCCAAATTGCATGATTTCAACAAACGAATGAACAAACAATGGCAGGATCTCCCTCCTAAAGCCAAAGCCTATCAAGCCTATAGGCAGATATTTTGATCAATTTTTGATTTAAAATCTGTGATGTTTAAGAGGAGCTCAACAAACGCAGAGCTATGTTTAAAGTGCAGAATTGCTACTGTAAATGAAATATTGCCATCAAAATCAATATTGAATTGAATCGAATAAAAATTGGTATCAAATGGGATTGGGACCTTGTGAATCAGGATTAAATCAAATTAGGAAATGAGTGCCAGCCCTGTGAGTAGTACATAGGGTTAAAGAAAGTGCACTTACTGTCCTCCAAAGTCAATGTAGAACCATCTCTGTAAGAGCTCATACGTCACCAGGGTTACACCAAACTGTGGTGAAGATCTACAGACGCGGGCTAATGGAAAAGAGGTTGAAAATTACAACGTGGGATTTGATCCTTCTCTCGTGGCTTCTAGACAATTACAACAACCACGGTGAGCCTCATTTCCCAGTAATAAAACCACTTATTGGACTGCGGTGTGTATATGTGAACGCATGTATGTGTGCGCTTACCTCCTGCGCCCTTCCAAAACGCCCTGAAACCTTCCTCCTTAAGGATCTTCCTGAAGCAGTCGATGACTCCGCTGTATGTTGTCTGGCCTGCCCGTGCCGCCACCTGGAGCCTGGTCTTGATGACATCAGCAGGGGTCACCAGCGAAGCAGCGGGCACACCTTGGGAGATATTTCACATCGAACATAATGAAGCACTTTCACTATGCACGGCCTGCTGCCATATCATACAGGACTTGAAATGGGTATGGCTATATCATAATATCACAAACGTGCTGTATATGCTGCCAAGGTATTGTGAGACTCTAAGGATAAAGAAAGAAAAACATGGGACCTTTCAATGAAAATGCATGCCAAATGTCACTGCATGAATCCCAATGTCCAGAGACCTTCAAGTTTTCCAGAGGTATTTCTCACCTGCAATTGCTCCAGCAGTGAGCAGCTGCAGTGCACCCAGCCTCCCGTCCTCATCCGCCAGCTTTGTTTTGGAGTGGGCGTAAACAGGGAAGTAGATGGCGGAGAAGGGGATGTCACGCAGGAAGCAAGCTTTCGCTCCCTACCACGCAAACACAAGAAGAATTCCTTGTACTGTAGAACCACAGATCACTACACCTGCAGGAACACTGCTCTTTCACAAATAAATTCATGCAGAACTACCCCTGATTACTTTTGAGAGTGGAAATGACGCCTAGAGAGCCCTTAGAGAAGCGGTGTATTGCGCAGGTTAAACTGACATGAGTGACAGAAGTGCAGTGAAGGACAGTGGAGTTGACATCTTCCCTCTTTAATCCATTAAAACCTTGACAAAGCCAATTTTTCATCCAAAGTCAAGCTGCAGATTTTCAGGTCTGCTGTGTGATTTTATATATATATATATATATGCAACATGAGATGACTGGGGTTCTAGTTTAAGGGGTAAAGGCAGTGGTTGAGGTGGCCAACATGCCTTGGGGATAATCTGGCCTGGATATATTGTTAGTCAACCTACATATAGGTTATGGTGACCACTGCAGGGCCCTTAGTGGTCACAGCAGGAGCCAAAGACTCCGAGGCAAAGCTGCAGCCTGAGGCTTCCAGAGAGATCCAGCATGCATGCAGAGAAACACACACACACACACACACAGCTTTACCATGGACCCCAGTGTGCTGGCTTCTTCTACTAAGAGGAAGTCAGTTTTTTAACAAGCCCCACGCTGTCTGCTACTCATTAAAATATGGACTATGAACACGACTCAAGATGTAAGTAAACCCACAAGGGCCTGGAAAGGAGCAGTAGCAAAGCGTAATCCCTTGCTAATTTGCTGTTGGTTGTTGGCCATGGTGCCTTTTGCATGTTAAAACACTGGGAAAATTGGAAACAGTCAGTAAAAGGCTGTGTGATCTTCAGATTGCATTCTGATCTGATTCTGATCTCAATTATGCATTAACACATGCAAATATGTTTGTGCATGAGGTATTTGATCTACAGTATGCACTTTTCTCAACAGCATATAAAATGGATTAAAGCAAGATGTACCATTGGCAATAAACTGTAGATTCATTTTTTTTCATCTTGTGTCACTGGAATTGTATCTCAGCAGCATCAGAGCCCTTGTCTGGCAGCTGATAGAGGAGGATGCAAGAGAGTGCATGGTGCCACAGAGGTGCTAACCTACCTTGTAGAGGCCAAAGAAGCCCAGGTCTCTCACAACATTCAGGGCACTGACCCTGGGACCTGTGGTGATCTCTCCAGCCACCTGCAGACGGATCTTTACAATCTCCAGAGGATTGGTGAAAATCACCTGGGAACCTCCAGCCTGCAGGATGCAAGAGGGAAAAAAGATTGGTAATTCGTTACTAACAATCATGATGCACACTTTGTTTTCTATGTGCATTTCCTGTGATTAAGTGAGGTTACCCTTTTACGACATCTTGAGGGGTGAACCTTGGGTGAAGATGCTAATAATGTGATGTGTAAGCATTTCACCCTAATAAGAGTTTTCGAATTGTCTTGGTAAACTATAACACAAAGCATACTTTTTCCTCCTTCTGATCTCAAGTTGTCAGAGAATGGCCTTGACAGGAGAGGAGAAAAGCAGGCATTGATGGAGGAACCAGTGGGGTCAGGCTAGAACAGGCATCGGGTGAGGAGAAGCCTTGGCTCATGCTTGGAGGGCTCTGACCCTGGCGGCAGCCCTCTGCCCCTTCGCTTCCCCTGAGGCACCTCCTGTGGAAGGGTGAGTGGCCCGGCTCGGCCTCGCCCCGCACACTTCCCCAATTCACCCCATTCCCAGGGGAGAGCGCTGAATCACCCGGACTGCTTGGGGTCCAGGCAGCAACGCCCTGAGGCATCGCACCCTCTGACTCAGGCACATTTATCACCCTCCCCAAATCTAATCAGGCCCCAGGATGGCTGCTGGTGACATTCAGGGCAGGGGTCTTATCTGTAAACATCCGAGCAAAGGTCTAAAAAAAGCTCTAGCACATTTAGTCATTTTCAAAGTGGAGGGGGGAATATCCGCCACTCTGAAGATTAATGCATTCATCTTC